>NC_081555.1:99355809-99390471 GCF_963082655.1 Stomoxys calcitrans | reverse complement strand
ATCTAAATCTGGACCGATCTGGGCCAAATTGTATTTATTGTCCCATTCTGCCAAAATTTGGGGACAGTGAGTTATGTTAGGCTCTTCGTCATACTTCTTCAATTTGGCCCCGATCGGTTCAGATTTGGATAAAGCTGCCATATAGAACGATCTCTCGATTTAAGGTTTTGGGCTCATAAAAGGCGCATTTATTGTCCGATGTCGCCTAAATTTGGAATTGTGAGTTGTATCAAGTCTCCCAACATCTGTTCCGTATATGGTCCCGATGGGGCTATATTTAGATATAGCTGCCATAGAGACAGATCTTCAGCTTTAAATCTCTCGATTTAAGGTTTTGGGCTCATAAAAGGCGCATTTATTGTCCGATGTCGCCTAAATTTGGAATTGTGAGTTGTATCAAGTCTCCCAACATCTGTTCCGTATATGGTCCCGATGGGGCTATATTTAGATATAGCTGCCATAGAGACAGATCTTCAGCTTTAGGGTCTTAAGACCATAAAACGCGCATTTATTCTCCGATTTTGCTGAAATTTGAAACAGTGAGTTGCACTAGCGGGTTTGATATCCGACCCGAATATGGTGTATATAGGACCATATTTACAAATAGCTGCCATATAGACCAAACTGGCGATTTAGGGTCTTAAGCCTACAACAAGTGCATCTATCATCCGATTTCGCTGAAATTTGGCATAATGAGTTTTATTACGCCCACCGATATCCGAACCAAAAATGGTCCAGATTGGAAAATATTTGGATATTACTATCATATAGACCGATCTATCTATTTTGGGTCTTAGGCTTATAACAGACGCATTTATTACCCGACTTCGCTGACAGTTGGTCTGGCACGGTCTGTCCCATAGCTGATATAGGGACCAATCTTCAGCTTTAAAGTAATTGCGGATTTTTTAAAAGAAATTTTTAAAAGAAAGTAAATGCATTTTTAATAAAACCTTGAATGAACTTTAATCAAATATATAATTGCCATTTTGTTCGATAACCTTTTGCCATCTTCCTGGCAAATTTAGTATTCCACGCTCATAGAACTTCTGGCCTTTATCTGCAAAAAACTGAACCAAGTGCGATTTTATAGCCTCATCATTGCCGAAAGTTTTACCATTTAAGGAGTTCTGCAAAGATCGAAATAAATGGTAGTCTGATGGTGCAAGGTCAGGGCTATATGGTGGATGCATCAAAAGTTCCCAGCCAAGCTCACTCAGTTTTTGGCGAGTGACCAAAGATGTGTGCGGTCTAGCGTTGTCCTGGTGGAATATGACACCTTTACGATTGACCAATTCTGGTCGCTTCTCCTTGATGGCTGTATTCAATTTGTCCAATTGTTGACAGTAAACATTCCTTGGAAGCAGCTCAAAATATACCACACCCTTCCAATCCCACCAAACAGACAGCATAACCTTCTTTTGGTGGATATCAGCCTTTGAAGTGGTTTGAGCTGGTTCACCATGCATGGACCATGATCGTTTTCGACTAACGTTCTTGTTTTAAAAACGGATCGAATTCATTGCGTTTAAGGTGCATATCACAAGCGTTGATTCGGTTTGTTAAATGAATTTCTTTCAATACATGTGGTACCCAAATATCAAGCTTTTTCATCAGTCCAAGACTTTTTATGTGATAATGAACGATTGATTTTTGTATATTTAACTTCTCTCCTATCTCACGCTCGATTAATGCTTTGATTTGGTCATCATCAACTTCATTTGGCCGACCTGAACGTGGCTCATCTTTAAGTGAAAAATCTCCAGAACGGAATTTGCGAAACCAATTTTGAAACTGTCTTCCTTTTAAGGCTTTATCACCATACACATCTCGTAACTTTTTAGTAACCTGCTCCGCGTATTTTCCTTTACGGAAATAATAAAGTAAAATATGACGAAAATGCTCCTTTGTGGACTCCATATTAAAATTGACACTAAATAAACAAATGTAAACAAAATTTCACGCACTTTTTTTCTAAAGCAAGCTTAAAGTAACAGCTGATAACTGACAAAAGAAAGAATGCAATTACAGAGTCACAAGCCGTTTAAAAAAATTGTCAATCACTTGATCGGGGCACATATTACCCGATTTCTCTGAAATTTCGAACTGTTACTTGTATAGAACTTCTCGGCCCCTGAACCAAATATGAGTAAGATCGAAATATATTTGAATATGAATATGGTTATAGTAGAGTTAGAATAAATTTTGATAATAAATAATTCCATGGTGGTGGGTATCAAAAGTTCGACACGGCCGTTTTTACTTTATGCGTTTTTACTTGATTCCCTTATTTTATTAATTTTTTTTTTTGGCTCATTTTTTACTTTTTATACATATTTATTTTTGTTTCATTTTATATTTTTTTTTCTTCTAATTTAATATTATAATTATAATTTTTAGTAAATTTTTTAATGTTTAAATTATTTACATGTGAATTATTTGTTCTTATGGTTTTAAAGTTTTTTGTTTTTACAATGGGGCTTATAAAAATAAACTGTTTTCATTCATACATATTTTTATACCCACCATCATAGGATGGGGGTATACTAATCAGTCATTCCGTTTGTAACACCTCCAAATATTCGTCTAAGACCCCTAAAAGTATATATATTTTTGATCGTCTCGATGTTCTGAGTCGATCTAACCTTGCCGATCCGTCCGTCCGTCTGTCGAAATCACGATAGAGGTTGAACGCGTAAAGCTGCTTGAAATTTTGCACAGATACTTAATATTGATATAGATCGTTGGGGATTGCAACTGGGGCATACCGGTTCAGATTTTGATATATCCTTCATATAAATTTCGGTTTGACATCTTTAGAACCTAAAAGCCTCAATTTTCATCCGATTTGGCTGAAATTTTTCACATAGCGTTCTGTTATGACTTCCAACAACTGAACCAACTGGATTGCCCAAAAATAATTGCGGATTTTTTAAAAAAAAGTAAATGCATTTTTAATAAAACTTAGAATGAACTTTAATCAAATATACTTTTTTTACACTTTTTTTCTAAAGCAAGCTAAAAGTAACAGCTGATAACTGACAGAAGAAAGAATGCAATTACAGAGTCACAAGCTGTGAAAAAATTTGTCAACGCCGACTATATGAAAAATCCGCAATTACTTTTTGGGCAACCCAATATTTATATTCATTTTATTTTAATTTTTTTACGTTTTATTTTAATTTTTAAATTTTGTTTCTTATTTTATTTTATTATATTTTTATTATTTATTATATTTTATATTATATTTTTTATTATATATTTGTTTTATAATTTTTCTTTTGGTTTTATTATTGAAAAAAATCGATCCATGGTGGGGGATAGTTAAGATTCGGCCCGGTCGAACTAAGTATGCTTTTAATTTTTTTTATTTATTTTTTTTCTTTGTTTTTTTTTTATTTTTTAATTAATTTTATATTTGTTAACATTTATTTATTGTTTGGATCATTGTACTTGTTTATATTAAATTTATTTTAATTTCTTTATGTTTTATGTTAGTTTTTAAATTTTGTTTGAAATTTTGTTTTTTAATTTTTAAATTTTGTTTTTTATTTATTTTTTATTTTATTATATTTTTATATTTTATTATATTGGGTTGCCCAAAAAGTATATTTGATTAAAGTTCATTCTAAGTTTTATTAAAAATGCATTTACTTTCTTTTAAAAAAATCCGCAATTACTTTTTGATTAACCCAATATTTTTATTTTTTATTATATTTTTATTTTTATTATATATTTATTTTTTATCATATTTTTATTCTTTATTATTTATTATATTTTTATTTTTTGATTAATTGTTTTAATTTTTTTAAATTGTTTATTTATGTTTTATTTTAATTTTGAATTTTGTTTTATATTATAATTTTATTATTGTGTTTATTTTTATTTTATTTCATTATATTTATTTTTATTATTTATTATATTTTTTATTATTCTTTTTTAATATTTTTTTATTATTGATTTTTTATTTTATTATATTTTTATATTTGTATTGTTTTAATTATATTTTTATTTTTTATTATATTTTTATATTTTATTATATTTGTATTTTTTTATTATATTTTTATTTTTTATTATATATTTATTCTTTATTATTTATTATATTTTTATTTAATTTTTTTTAATTTTTTTTTATGTTTTATTATAATTTTTTATATTTTATTTCAATTTTTAAATTTTGTTTCATATTTTTATTTTATTATATTTATTTTTATTTTATTTTATTATATTTATTTTTTATTTATTTTATTTTATTTATTTTTATTATTTATTATATTTTTTCTATTATTCTTTTTTTAATTTTTTTTTAATTACTGAAAAAAATTCGATCCATGGTGGATGGTATATAAGATTCAGCACGGCCAAACATAGAACTCTTTTATTTTTTTTCTTCGGTTTATTTATTTTTCAGTTCATTTTATATTTGTTAACATTTATTTATCGTTTGGTTCATTGCGCTTATTTATGTTCATTTTATTTGAATTTTTTTATGTTTTATTTTAATTTTAAAATTTTGTTTTTTATTATTTACTATATTTTTATTTTTTATTATATTTTTTATTTTATTTATTTTTTTTTTCTTTATTTTATTTATATTTTAGTTCATTTTATATTTGTTTACATTTATTTATTGTTTGGTTTATTATACTTATTTATATTTATATTGATTTTATTTTAGTTTTTTATGTTTTTATTTTAATTTTTTATGTTTTATTTTAATTTTTAATTTTGTTTTTTTTTATGATTTTTTTATCATATTTTTATTTTTTTATATTATTCTTATTATATATTTTATTTTTTTATTATTGAAAAAAATTCGACCCATGGTGGAGGGTTTTTTTCTTTATTTTATTTCTTATACCCACCACCGTAGGATAGGGGGTATATTAATTTATTTTTATTTGTACTAATTTTTATTTATATTAATTTTATTTTAATTTTTAAATGTTGTTTTTAGTTTTTTTTTTATTTTATTATATTTTTTATTTTTAATTTGTTTTTTTTTGTAATTTTTTCAATCATTTTAATTCTTAAGCTTTTAAAAGATTTTGTTTTTTACAGTGGGGCTTATAGTTTAAAAAATAAATGGTTTTTATGCATACATATTTTGATATTAAGATTAAAGCTTTCAATCAAAACCATATGCTATATAATACATTTATTGTAAAAAAAATCTTAAAATTAAAATCATTAAAATTTTAGCTACATATTATAAATCAACCTGTTGCTTTAAATCATCACCACTTTTTTGTATATTTTTATCACCTCATCCTTATTATTTATTTCCCTTCTATTTGTTTTTTGGTTTACTTTTGGCTTAACTATCTATAATTCACTTATTGCTATAAACATATGGATATTTTTTTTTTCAATGACGTAGGTTACAAATTTTTATTAATAATTGTTTTTTTTTTATTATTCATTTCCCCATTTAAATGCGTATTGCGATTTTAGGTATTTTACGATCTTATCAGGGATATATCAACACGTAAAAAACAACGTCAAACCGAGGTCCGGGAGCCGACAAAAACCAAAACTCATTGCTGCCAATTGCTGTAATAAATAAACAAACAACAACAAACACACCACATGTAATCATCATTTTATTTTATGTTTTTTCTATAATAATGAGAAAAAAAGTAATAATTATAACAAAAAACCATAAAACATAAAAAATTATAAAAAGATTAAAAAAAAACACTTAAAAACATAAAAAAACACAAAACTATTTATGTTGTATTGTATTTTGTAGAAATTACAAAAATACAGAAAGTCCTCACGCGGGTTTTTTCTGGTAGTATTTTGTTTTTATTTCACCGAAATAGTTACACTCTGTGTTCGATAAAATGTATAAAATTGAAATTCAATATTTCGGATAAATAATTTCTGTTGCTGAATAGAATGACGTTTTCTGTTTTTTTTTTCTTGCTACTCAAATTTTCGTGCATATGAAAACAGAACTTATATCCTATGCTCTATGACCTTCAGGATTTGCAAAACATTTCCATTGAAAATTATGAAATGATAGAAAAAACTGAAAACGAAATTGGATTTCAAAAACTCCAAATTATGTGATGTTTTTTTTTTCTTACTACTTTTTTAAAATTGTATTTGAACAAACAGTTGAATGTATTTAAGTTCTTTATATAAACGCGTATTTTTTTTTGTCAATGTAAAATTTAATGTTTTTAAATGAAATGTACCATGTACACATAAACGAAACAAAGAAAAAACATAAACCGGAAATGTGGATAAAAAACCCCAAACAAAGAAACTGTATTAAAAAAAACATGAACAAACCCACAATTATTATAGATAACAAAACATTTGAATTTTTTTGATTTTTTCTTTTTTTTTATAAATTTTTTTTGATTTTTTCTTTTTTTTTATAAATTTTTTAAAGTAAAAGCAACCAACCACACTATGAATGAAAATTATTTGCAATAATTTTAAAATGCCTTTTCTCCTCTTTCCTTGAGTGTGCATACAAAAAACATTAATTATCCATACTGCAATTGTATGTTTTATACGTTTAAAAAAAAGAAGAAAAACAAAATGAAAAAAAAAAATATTTACAATATATGTAATCAATCCTATTTATATAAATTAAGCTTTGTTTTTTCATTTAGACTTAAAAACAAATATAAATCAAAAAACAAAATAAAACGATATTAAACAAAACAAAAAAAAAACAAAAACCACACATATGACAATGAATGCAGTTTTTTATTTATTTTTTTTTTAAATTTTTTTAAATTTTTTTTTAAATAATACATATTTATGAATAATATATACCCACAATAGCAAAATCATGAAATCACAATCTAATGCTTTTAATCTAATAATCCATGAAATTTATATAAAGAAAAATTTCCCATTTCCTAGTAAATTTTTATAATTATTATACCCACCACCATAGGTTGGGGAGGGGGTATATTTATTTAGTCATTCCGTTTGCAACACATCGAAATATCCATTTCCGACCCTACAAGGTATATATATATATCGGATTGTCGTAAAATTCTAAAACGATTTAACGATGTCCGTCTGTCCGTCAGTTGTAATGACGCTAAAATTGCATTTTTGTTCCCATGAATAAGGAACAGAGACAAACTTCTCACATATTAATGAGTGCAGTTCGATTCAATCTTAAGCTCAATGACACCGCAGTGCAACATCTCTTTGTAACAATCCCATGGCAGCCGGTTGTACGTACCGGATTGACCCGATGGAGTCCTTAATCGGCAAGGGCTGCCGCCTAAGTGTACAACTTACGGCTACAACAACAACAATCTCTTTGCAGTGGAGTTTTTACATGGCATAGTACCTCACAAATGTTGCCAGCATTAGGAAGGAAAACCCAGGCGTTCAGCGTCATAGGCGGACATGCTAAAAATTGAGATAATGAGATCACAATTTTGCAACAGACTCGTATTTCTGCTATACGCAGATTAAGTTCTTAAGTTGGCTACATCGGACTATATTTGGATACTAGCTGAACGGGGCCCGCACCGCTGCATCTTCTTTAACTCTCTAATATCTTCTAAGGGTGGGGAAACTTCGCCCTGAATGTGAATATCGAATTCGTGCCATTGTGGCATTTGACGGGTTTTGGGCGGCCCCCGAGGCACCAGTCTACAACAATAGAAACCATGTTATGTTTTTGGTGACGGTAGGTTACGTTAGATTGAAAATAGGGTGCAGATATTAATCTGCCCCATGCCACTATAGACATACACCTAAGCCAATCCCACGGCAGCCGGATTAACCCGTTAAGATCCTTCATCGGCAAGGGATGTCGCCTCAGTGTATAACACACTGCTACAACAACAACAACAACCTTAGCCAGTAATCGGCTTGTTATGCGCTCTAACAACTAAAACCCTAACCTCGAAGAAGAAAATTTTAATTTTTAGGAAATCCTCCAACCTTCTGTGTCCCGTTATGACACCAAAAGCTATATTAACTTCCTTCTTACTTCCTTTCAGTAAAAGCCTCGTCCTCTCACGATTCGGATCAACGCATAAGATTTTCGCCATCCTACCGACTATTTCGCTGTTCCACAGTGTTCTATGGGCGCTTAAATCGGACTGCGTCGATCCGAAAGGCTTCGGGTTAACCAAGTTTATCGACAGGAGTCCTCTTGCCTTCGTCTGCCCTTTCATTCTCTCTTACTCCGTTATGGCCCGGCAGCCAAACGATGCGGATTGTGCCATCCTCAGAGAAGGCTTTAATCTCCTTACACACTTTGGTGACTGTAAGAATGCAAAAAAATTTCGAACGAATCGCTTTACAAAACTCCGAGATCTGGTGTTTTTAAAAATTAGAATAATGAGTAGTGCTCTTTAGGGGAGCGAAGGCAGCTTAGGCATTTCAACTCAAATATGGATATCAATACTTCGTGCAATACTCTCAAATCCCTTTAATTTGAGCCCCATTTTGCCATGGTCGGTATATATGAACCGTTTGGAGAGTGTTTTGTGGCTGGGGCGCCCACCGGTAGTTTACCCTGAAAATAGGTATCAAATTCGTTTTTTACCCCTTAATACCGTCGATTTGAGCTCTAATTTGCCATAGTCGGATATGAAGTTCAGTTTAGGGGGCGACACCCTAAACCACACCCTAAACTGAACTTCATATCCGACTACGGCAAATTGGAGCTCAAATGAACGGTATTTGGGGGTAAAAAAAGAAATTGATATCTATTTTCAGGATAAACTACCGGTGGGCGCCCCAGCCCCAAAACATTCTCCAAACGGTTCATATATACCGACCATGCCAATGTGGGGCTCTAATTGAAGGGATTTGGGAGTATTGCACGAAGTATTGATATCCATATTTGAGTTGAAATGCCTAAGCTGCCTTCGCTCCCCTAAAAAGCACTACTCATTACTCTAATTTTTAAAAACACCAGATCTCGGAGATTGGTAAAGCGATTCGTTCGAATTTTTTTTGCATTCTTACAGTCACCCAAGCACTTGGCTCCAAAATTGGATATCAAATTCGTTTTCTACTCTCAAATACTTTCCATTTGAGTCCCATATTGTCATAATGGGTCAATAAACCTATTTTATGTATTTTAAGGAGGAAAAGCGCTACCTGGACTTGAACACAAATTTTAATGTCATATTCGTAATCTACTCCCAAATACCTTTCATTTGAGTCTTATATAGCCATGATCGCTTAATATGCCAAATATGGGGTATTTGGGGGTGTGGCGACCTCCCATTTCTTGAACCTAATTTTTTGTGCCATATTTGTAATCTAAAGCCGAATACCTTTCATTTGAATCCCATATTGATAGGAACGTCGGATATTTTTTTGTTGAGAAAAGTTTTTGGGTTGGGGGCGCCCCGCTGGGTACATGGACCAACATTTTAATACGATATTCGTTTTCTAGTCTCCAATAACTATGAGTTGATAACCATATTGTGCCCATTGGTTCACTTTTGGTATTGGGTGGCGTTTTTGGGGTAAGGGGGAGGGACCGCCCCATCCGATATCTAAAAATAATATATAGGCTTTGTCTCCTTCCAGACAAACTTACACAATCTGTGAAAATTTTAAGAAAATCGGTTTAGCCGTTTTTGATTCTACGGAACAAACAAAAAAACCGAGTCCCATATAGCCATGATGGGTCATATGCCCATTTAAAGAATTTTTTGGGAGGTAGGGTGACCTTCTATACTTCGAACTGATTTTGTATGCCAGATTCGTAATCTACTGCCGCATGCTTTTCATTTGAGACCCATATTGACATGAACATCCAATATGCCTGTTTGGGGGAATTCCGGGGTTGGGGCGGCCCGATGGGTACTTAGACCCAAATTTTAATACCGTATTCATATTCTATTTTCCAAAACCTTTCATTTGATACCCATGCTGTCCCGATCGGTCCACTTTTTATTTTGGGTGGTGTTTTTGGATGACGGGCGAGGGTCCGCCCCCTTCGGAAATCAACAAATTATAAAGCCTATTTCTCCTCACTGACCATATTCGCAATCTACTCCCGAATACCTTTCATTTGAGTCCCATATTGTCATGATCGTCCAATAAACCTATTTTAGGGGGTTTTGGGGTTGGGGCGGCCCCCCAGTTACTTGGACCGAATTTTTAATATGAAATTCGTACTCTACTCCTGAATACCTTTCATTTCAGTTCCATACTGTCCCAATCGGTCCACTTTTATTTTTGGGTAGTACTTTTGGGGCAAGGGGGAGGGTCTGTCCCCCTTCCGATATCAAAAAATTATATAGCCTATGTTTCCTTCCAGACAAACCTACACGATCTGTGGAAATTTCAAGGTAATCGGTTCAGCCGTTTTTAAATCTATACGGAATAAACAAACAAACCGACAAATAAACACAAATTCAATTTTATATATAAGATAGCTGCCATATAGACTCCAGGCGCATTTATTACCCGATTTCGCTGTAATTCGGCAAAGTGAGTTTAGTTAGCCTCTCCGACATCCGAACCAAAAATGGTCCAGATCAGAACATATTTGTATATAGCTGCCATATACACCGATCTGCTGATTTTGGGTCTTCGTCTTATAACAGGCGCATTTATTATCCGACTTCGCTGAAATTTGGAACAGTGAGTTGTATCATGACTCTCAACATCTGTTCCGAAAATGGTCCAGATATGGCTATGTTTAGATATAACTGTCATAAAGACCGATCTTCAGCTTCGGGGCCTAAACACCATAAAAGGCGCATTTAATCTCCGATTTTGCTAAAAGTGAGCAGCTTTAAGACTCTTGGCAACCAACCCAAATATGAACCAGATCGGACCATATGTACATATAGCTGTCATATAGATCGATCATCCGACTTAGGGCTTAATAACATAAACAGCGCATTTATTACCCGATTTCGCCCGATTGAAATTTGGAACTGTTACTTTTATAGAGCTTCTCGGCACCTGAACCAAATATAATTAAGTTAGGCCTGTATTTGGATATTATTACGGATGTAGTAGTGTTATAATAAATTTGGATAATGAATATATCCATGGTGGTGGGTATCAAAAGTTCGGCATGGCCGAACTTAATGCGTTTATACTTATTTTTTTTTTAACACAGTTCATGGCTATTTTGTATATTTTTTAGTATTCAATATATATTTATTTGCTCTGTGAACTGAGATCATCCATTGAATGTTTTTTTTTATACCCACCACCGTTTATATTATATCGAAATATCCATTTCCGACCCTACAAAGTATATATATAATTGATCGTCGTAAAGTTCTAAAACGATGTAGCCATATTCTTCTGTCCGTCTGTCACGCTACATTTTTAAAAACGAAGATATTGAGCTGAAACTTCACACAGATAATTTTTATACCCTCCGCCATAGGATGGGGTTTAAATTACTTCATCATTCCGTTACACATCAATAATTTATCTGAGACCCAACAAAGTATACCCATTCTTGATCGTCTTGACATTCTATTGTTGTTGTTGTAGCCACATTTTCATGTGGAAGTGGCAATCCTCGTCAAGCTCCTGTAGATGAGCAAGCGTTACGGTCCACAGAACATATCGCCGCGGGAATAGGATGGACATTGGTTATTTAAAGGCGCCAATAACTCGCCTTGTCATATAGAGCATCATATGCATTCAGTATTTGAGCTGGTGCCGCCCGGCCTCTCACTGAGGCTCTCCGCTCAATACCGCTGATTGTCCGTGACTGCCTTTGCAGCTACTCCGTATGATGCATTCCACTATCCGCAACCTGTGGACGCGCCCGGTAGCTTGCAGCCAAGCTTCTCGTGACAGCAATCAACACCACACAACTTAGAGCTCAATGTTCCACAGCTATGCCGTGCAGGGGTCTTGACATTCTAAGACGATTTAGCTATTCCCGTCCGTCGGTCGAAGCACGCTAACTTTCGAAGGAAGAAACTAGTCGCTTGAATTTTGCATAAATACCGCCTATTAGTAAAGGTCGATTGGAATTTTAAACGGATTATATCGGTCCATGTTTTGATGTAGCTGCCATATATACAGATCTTGGATCTCGACTTCTTGAGCCTCTAGACGGCGCAATTCATATCCGATTTAGTTCAAATTTTGTACGAGCAGTTTTGTTATGACTTCCAACAACTGTGCTAAGTATGGTCCAAATCAGTTCATAACCCGATATAGCTGCCATATAAACCGATCTCGGATCCAAATATGGTTACAAATATGATCTGAATCGGTTCATAATATGACATAGCTCCCATATAAACCGTTTCACGATTTTACTTCTTGAGCCCCTATAGGGCGCAATTCTTATCCGAGTTGGTTGAAATTTTGCACAATGACTTCTGGTATGGTCTTCAATATCCAAACCAAGTATGGGTTGAATCGGTTCGTAAACTGATATAGCTCTAATAGCATGGCAATTTTTATGTTTATCCTTTAATGGGATACCGGGCAAAGAACCTGGCAAATGCGATCCATGGTAAAGGATGCATAAGATTCGTCCCGGTCAAACTTAGCACGGTTTTAATTATTTTATGATAGACAGGTTAAATTCGAAGATGGGTAGTATCAGACAATTTCTTGACTGATTTAAGGCCTAGGCTGAGAGAGCAGACGATTTGGTGGTGAACGCCAGAGAACTGCCGTCAATAAACTTGGTTAACCCGAAGCCTTTCGGGTTGACGCCGTCTGAGTTAAGGGCGTAGGCGACGAATGCGCATGCAACCCTATGGAGTAGCGTAACGGTCGGTAGGACGGCGAAAATCCTATGGGGGGATCGAGACCATGAGAAGACGAGGCTATTACGGAAAGGAAGCAAGAGGGAGGTCAGTATAGCCATTGGCATTATGACGGTACACGTCAGACTACGAGCTCACTTATATAAAATCGGTGCGGCAAGTGATAGCATGTGCAGGGCATGCGGGGAAAATGGTGAGACGTTAGAGCATTTCCTTTCTCAATGCCCGGTTTTCGCGTCTAACAAATACCGGCACTTAGGTGCGGACACTATACCAAACACAAACCAACTTAGGGAAGTGGCATGGAAAACAAGGATTTTGTATGTAGCACGGAATTCCTAACTTAGATTTTCTTTTTTGTGGTTACTTTTTTGTATTTAGAGCGCATGTCATTTAAAAAAGTTGTATGGCAGCCTTTTAAAAACGTCCCCCCAAAGAGATGTCGCATTGCGGCACGCCGTTCAGACTTGGCTAAAAAAAAATAAGCCCCTTATCATTGAACTTAAAGAGAACTGAAAATCATTTGAACTGAGAAGTTTGCCTGTTCCTTGATAGAATGTTCATAGGCAAATTTGAATTTACAAATCATTCCCATGGCAGCCGGTTGTGCGGACCGAAATCCCCATCGGCAAGGGCTGCCGCCTCAGTTTACTTGTTCGTCCTTTTTTCGTCATGGGAGTGGCACATCCCGGAGTGCCTTCTCCGCTTCTGGTCCGTACCGGGATTGAAAAGAAACCCGGACCCTGGTTTGTTCGGTTTGCCAGAACTGCCTGCCATTATCGGTCGGTACCGGTGAGGTGTAACCGATGCTCTTGCTCTGGCCTTACGTCACTGCGGGAGTATAGTCACACTGAATATGTTGCAAGGTGTTGAGCGAATATAGACAGCAATGGGTAACAAACTTCGTCGTCGGACTATGACACGGTCAGCCATGCCAAACTAGTTAAGCACATGGCCAACACATCCCTCCAGCCAGGCCTGAAACGCTGGTTCGCGAATTATCTGTGTGGTCGCCTGTCGTTTGTGGAATTTAGGGATAAGAAGTCGAAGTTCCCGAGGCGGGGTGATATCTCCGGCGTTGTTTAACCTCTACCTATCCTCCTCTTCGTCACGTCTGGCAGCCTTGGTTGGAAATCGTGAGAGAAATCATTGTACAATCGGGTAAAAATTGCGCCCTCTATAGACGGATCAGTTTCGGATTGCCTATTTTTTGTTAATTATGCAAAAAATTGATCTTTGCCGATAATATCGATAAGAAAAATACAAATGATATTCAGACAAAAAAAATATATATCGATAGTGTTATAGATATTTTGCCAGTTCTACCAGTCAGACGGATGGACATGTTTCACAAAATTACGCCCTCTATAGGCGCAATGTCTCTTCAGGGATACATACAGTTTTGGATCGCCTATTTTTTGTTCAATTTTGCCAAAAATTCAACTTTGCCGATAATATCGATAGGAAAAATATCAATTGATAGTCATACAAAAAAATTAAATATCGATAGTGTCATCGATATTTTGCCAGTTTTACCGATCAGACGGATGGACATGTTTCACAATAGTGCCGATGAGATAATCTTAAACCAATTATCGAAACGCGTCCACCAGTGCTGCGATATGTGTGGTACCTTGTCTGAGAAACTGACAATTTCTATTCTTCAAAACTTATTTAAAACGATCTCTCCTATGTGTATAACATTCATTTATTTATTAAAGCTCAACTAAAAAAAAAAAACAATGAAACAAAAATTTTATCATTTTATTTTTTAGGTTCGTTATTTATTGGGTTGCCCAAAAAGTAATTGCGGATTTTTTAAAAGAAAGTAAATGCATTTTTAATATAACTTAGAATGAACTTTAATCAAATATACTTTAACAGCTGATAACTGACAGAAGAAAGAATGCAATTAGAGAGTCACAAGCTGTGAAAAAATTTGTCAACGCCGACTATATGAAAAATCCGCAATTACTTTTTGGGCAACCCAATATATTCTTACTCATTTTTTATTTTTTTTTGTTTATTTTTTTATTCTATTTTACTTTTTATTTATTTTTATGTGTTTTTTAATATATAATTATAAATAATTTTAATTTTTATTGTTAAACAATCAAAAAAAAAATATTTGTTTTTTGTTTGTGTTATGAAATTAATGTATACCAAATATGTTTTAATTTTTAAATTTGTTAAAAATATTTCAATTTATCTATGAAAGCTTCGTTGATTTTTTACAAAAATTGCAACTGCGATTGGTATGGTAATTTTTTAAATGGCATATTCAAACACATACCTATCTACACACATAAAAACATGCGTACATAAATTTAACTATTGCATAGCTATATAAATTTTTTATATATTTTTTTTTGTAATACGAAATCAAATCAAAAACATAATTTAACAAATAACTCACTTTTCATAAAATTTTAAGCTGGAAATTTAATACAAAGCATGGCAAATTTGTTAAGAAAAACGAAAAAGGAAATGTGAGAAAAAAGAAACAAAAATATTCTATGAAACATTTGCCTAGCACTTTATATTAGATTTTAGTCTTAATCATTAATCATAACAATCAAGACTAAGGTGTATGGTAATAATGAAACGAATAATATAATACTCTCAATAATAGTCTTTAATTTTAATTTTTTCTTTTTTTTATTATTTTTCAGAACTAAATAAGGCAGGCATATGAGTCAATAGCAAATCAATTTTACCACAAAGTTTTTTTTAGCGATTATTATGATAGCTATTATTATAATTATTATTATTATTATACATTTATATATGTATTAAGTTTTATATATTAAGATACTGTAATTATTATATGACATACAATGTAAATGTTACAAATTTAGGTTGTTTCGTTTCTTCCATTATTGTGTAACCTATTTCGAAACTTTTGATGAGTTTCGAGTTACTTTTTTAATTTTAAATGTTGAGTTTTTGTTTTTTAAGCAATATTTCTTTTTCAGCGTTTTTATTTTGTAAAAAGAGAAAAAACCAAAAATTAGCTTAATGCGATATTGAAATGGTTTTTTAAACATCCGTGTCATGCAAATACAACATTTCCCACAACCATCTCTTTGGATGTAACTCTTGTTTGATTCAGGTTTTTGTCAAATGAAAAGGACCTTCTTGCTCTATAATCGAACCCAAACGAAAATCCGCTGAGCTACATCCCTAAATTTAAGATTTTGTAAGTAGCACGGAATTCCTAACTTAAAATTTGGTGGTTGGTGTGTGTTGCTATCTTTGGCTTTTCTTTTCCATTTGCATCTCCGATTTTTGAGCTCGTCTCGAAAGAGAAACAAACAAAAACTAACCTAACACCTCTAAATTAAGAAATTTGCATGGCCGAAGGCCTCACAAATATCATTAGGCTTCATAAGTTGTCAAGGAACAAATTTGAAGAGGCTCCTTCTGGGTAATTAATGGAAGATGCCGCTGGGTAATTAATGGAAGATGTCTCCACAAGTAATGTAAAACTTCCCTAAACAGACAGTCGTCAGCAAATGCCATCACTTTAATTCCACTTCACTCTATAAGTAGAGTTGGACATTTACATATTAAAAGCCCAAAAAATTACCATCTTTTGGCTATTTATTGCATACTAGCCCAACTGGGTCCGCTGCGCCTTCCTTCACTCTCGAATATCTTTTTAGGTTGGGGACACTTCGCCCCAAATGTTGATATTGAACTCGTGCCTCTGCACCCTAAGTCCGCCTATGTCGCTGAACGCCTGCGTTCGAATCCTGGCGAGAACATAGGACAAAATGTCTCCACAAGTAAACATGGCTCCAAAATTGTATATCAGATTCGTTTTCTACTCTCAAATACCTTTCATTTGAGTCCTATATTGTCATAATGAGTCAATTAACCTATTCGACGTATTTTCGCGCCACCTAAACTTGAACGCAAATTTTAATGTCATATTCGTAATCTACAAATACAAATTACAAATTTTGCCCATGAATATTCCACTAAGAAACAGCGGCAAACTTCTCACCTATCAATGTGTGCAGTCCGATTCAAGTTTAAGCTCAATGATAAGGGGCCTCCTTTTTATAGCCGAGTCCGAACGGCGTGCCGCAGTGCGACACCTCTTTGGAGAGAAGTTTTAAATGGCATATTACCTAACAAATGTTGCCAGCATTAGGATGGGAAAGCCACCGCAGAAATTTTTTTCTGATGGTCTTGCCAGGATTCGAACCCAGGCGTTCAGCGTCATAGGCGGACAAGCTAACCTCTGCGCTACGGTGGCCTCCTATCTACTCCCAAATATCTATCATTTGAATCCCATATATTCTGATCGGCTGATATGCCCATTTGGGGGTATTTGGGTGTGGGGCGACCTCCCATTACTTGGACCTATGGCAAATTTTTATCTACTGCCAAATATTGATATGGACGTTCAATTTGACTGCTTTTAAAAGTTTTGGGGTTGGGCGACTTCGTGGGCTCTGGAACCAATTTTTATTACCATATTCGTATTCTACTCTTCAATACCTTGCATTTGATATCCATATTGTCCTTATCAGTCCACTTTTGATTTTGGGTGGTGTTCTTGGGATAACGGGGGAACGTCCGCCCCCTTCCGATATCAACAAATTATAAAGCCTATTCCTTCTTCCTGACTATATTCGTAATCCACTACCGAATACCTTTCATTTGAGTGCCATCTTGTCATGCTCATCCAATAAACCTAGTTTAGGGTGTGTTACTTGGCCCCAATATGAAATTCAAACTCTACTACTGAATTCCTTCCATTTGAGTCCCATATTGTCCTGATCGGCACACTTCTATTTTTGAATAGTACGGTTTGGGGTAAGGGCGAAGGTCCGCCCCCTCCCGATATCGAAAAAATTATATAGCCTATGTTTGCTTTCAGATAAACCTACACAATCTGTGAAAATTTCAAGGTAATCGGTTCAGCCGCTTTTGAGTCTATGTGGAACAAACAAATAAACCGACAAACAAATACAAATTGATTTTTATACCCACCACCGAAGGATGGGGGTGTACTGATTTTGTCATTCTGTTTGTAACACCTCGAAATATGTCTATAAGACCCCATAAAGTATATATATTCTTGATCGTCATGACTTTTTAAGTCGGTCTAGCCATGTCCGTCCGTCTGTCTGTCGAAAGCACGATAACTTTCGAAGGAGTAAAGCTAGGCGCTCGAAATTTTGCACAAATTCTTTTTATTGGTGTAGGTCGGTTGCGATTGTAAATGGGCCAAATCGGTCCATGTTTTTATATAGCTGCCATATTAACCGATCTTGGGTCTGGACTTATTGAGCCTCTAAAGGACGCAATTCTCGTCCGATTTGACTGCAATTTTGCACGTGGTGTTTTGGTATCACTTCCAACTGTGTTAAATATGGTTCAAATCGGTTTATAACATAATATAGCTGCCATATTAACCGATCTTGGGTCTTGAGTACTTGAGCCTCTAAAGAGCGCAATTCTCATCCGATTTGGCTGAAATTTTGCATGACATGTTTTGTTATTACTTCCAACAACTGTGCTTAGTATGGCTTAAATCGGTACATAACTTGATATAGCTGCCATATAAACCGATCTGGGATCTTGACTTTCTCAGCCTCTAGAGGGCGCAATTCTCATTCGATTTGGCTGACATTTTGCATGAGAGGTTTTGTTATGACTTCCAACAACTGTGCTAAGTATGGCTTAAAAATCGGTACATAACCTGATATAGCTGCCATATAAACCGATCTGGGATCTTGACTTCCTGAGCCTCTAGAGGGCGCTATTCTCATCTGATTTGGCTGAAATTTTGTACAAGGACTTCTCCCATGATCTTCAATATACGTATCCAATATGGTCTGAATCAATCTGTAGCTTGATACAGCTCCCATATTAACCGATCTCCCGATTTTGCTCGTTGGGCCCCTACAAGGCGCAGTTCTTGTCCGAATGGACGGAAATATTACACAGTGACTTCTACAATGTTCAGCATTCAATTCATTTATGGTCTGATTCGGACTATAACTTGATGTAGCTCCAATAGGATAACAGTTCTTATTCATTATTCTTTGTTTGCCTAACAAGAAATGCAGCGCAAAGAACTCGACAAATGCTTTCCTTGGTGGAGGGTATATAAGTTTCGGCCGAGCCGAATTTGGTACGCTCTTACTTGTTATACGTAATATTTGGCCTATAAGTTATCGCAATCAAATATTGTTCATAGCTCTTTTCCAAAATAATAGAGACAAGATATCTTAGTTTATTACAAATCGTAATTTCTAGTTTTTGTTTTGTCTTTAAATTATGTTTTTATTTTTATGGGTTTTTTCAATCTCTTCATTATAATCATTTTTAAATTTTTGTTTATTTTCATTTCATTCAATATCACTCGCTCCCCCTTGCTACAATAGAATAACAACAAAAAACACAATCTAGACAAACAAAATCAAGAAAAACACTAACAGAGATGATGCATTTTTTGTATTGATCTTTATGAATGAAATGGATATAAATCTTATTAAAAACAGCTTCAATAAAGGAAAAAAAACTTTTGGAAAAAAAACATTCTGAATAATTATTACTAAAGATAAACTATGAAAAAGCTTATAATGAAAGCTCAAAAAGGTTATTAAAAGGTTTTCATATTTTTTAAATCAAAAATGTAGTTTATTCCCACTGTAGCAAAGTTTCGCCAGCGAACAACCTTGCCCATAGAGCTTGCCAAGGATTGCTATTCCCATATACAGTGCAAGCAGGTGTGTGGCTACAACAACAAAGCAACCGATCCAATGCCATGGCAGCTGGTTGTACGTACCGGATTGACCGGATGGAGTTCTTCATTGGCAAGAGCTACCGCCTCAGTGTACAACACACTGCTACTACTACAACAAGAATAAGAATGACATGATGACCCCTATATTAAGATATCTAATGCCCTTAAAAACTAGAAGAACCTTGAACATCAATCAAGACCGGACTATAAAATCAAGTCATAAAGGATCTACTTCAACATGCGAATGCTTGAAAAGGTAGATTATATTTCTACAGAGTAGTTGACACGAAGTGTTACCAAGTTCACACTGGTATATCCGTCAAACTATAAATGATATTATACCCTCCACCATAGGATGGGGTATACTAATTTCGGCATTATGTTTGTAACACCTCGAAATATGCATCTAAGACCCCATAAAGTATATATTGGGTTGCCCAAAAAGTAATTGCGGATTTTTCATATAGTCGGCGTTGACAAATTTTTTCACAGCTTGTGACTCTGTAATTGCATTCTTTCTTCTGTCAGTTATCAGCTGTTACTTTTAGCTTGCTTTAGAAAAAAAGTGTAAATAAAGTATATTTGATTAAAGTTCATTCTAAGTTTTATAAAAAATGCATTTACTTTCTTTTAAAAAATCCGCAATTACTTTTTGGGCAACCCAATATATTCTTGATCGTCATGACATTTGAAGTCCATCTAGCACTGTCCGTCCGTCTGCCTGTCGAAAACACGCTAACTTTCAAAGGAGTAAAGCTAAGCGCTTGAAATTTTCCACAAATACTTATGCGATTGTAAATGGCCTTCCGAGCCTCGTTGGGCATTAGCATGAATTTCGAAGACTGCATAGCACTACAACAACTTTGCATGCCATCACAGTACACATTTGCTGTGGCTTCAATCAGCCCAGGCCATGTGATAAAACGGTCCTCTTGGCACTTGGACATGGTCAGCCTTACCAAACTATTTGAGGACATCGCCAATACGTCCCTCCAGCCAGGCCTGAAACGTTGGGTCGCAAATTATCTGTGTGGTCGCCAGTCATTTGTGGAATTTTGTGATAAGAAATCGAAAGAACGTAGAGTTAAACGGAAAGTTTCCCAAAGAGGGGTGATATCTCCAGCATTGTTTCACCTCTACCTATGCTCTATTCTTCTCGAGCTTCTCGTGATGATGATAAACACAACACAAATCAGAGCCCGTGTGGTGCCTAGTCATCCCGTGCCGGAAGGGATATTTTGTATTCCACACTATATTGTAGCAATATTAATACCAGTATCTTTGTTTCGTTGCAGGTTTTGACAATGTCGTCGCTTTGCATTTCCTAAACGATTGCTGTCTTGCTCAAGAAGTTTATGGATGGATCAAGGAAAAATTATTTTACATCTTGGCAATTTCTAAACATATCCTCCACATCGTTCATATCAGCGATTGCAGCTCGTCGACAGACCATGGAACACCTATCTATTAGGAATAGTGGTTAATGCTACCGTAGCGCAGAGGTTATCATGTCCGCCTATGACACTGAACGCTGATCTTGAGAAAAATGTCACTGAAATTTTGATTTTAGAGAAAATTTCATAGAAATTTTGTCATAAGAGAAAATTTCGTGGACATTTTGTCTATAGAGAAAATTTCATGGACATTTTCTCTATAGAGAAAATTTCATGGAAATCTTGTCTTTAGAGAAAATTTCATAAAAATGTTGTCATTAGAGAAAATTTCATGAGAACTTTGTCTTTAGAGAAAAGAGAAAGAAAATTTCATGGAAATTTTGTCTTTAGAGAGAAAGATAAATTTTGGCCGATTTTTTTTAAATTTTACATGCATTGGGAAAAGTACAGCTAATAGACAGGGTTGTCGAGCGTGGTTAATTTAGTATATCATAGAAGCGTTTTCGCAATAAATTCTGTATAAGAACGACATGCCAACTTATGGTCATTGAAGCCTTGACACCTAATATGGCTGATTATGAAACGCGTCCCATAATGGTTGGTGTGTGTTGCGATCTCTGGCTTTCCTTTTCCATTTGCGAAGGAAAATCTGCGATCATTGAAGTCGTCTCCAAGGAGAAACAAACAAAAACAATATGTTTTTATTTCTTGCTTTAATTTCAAAAAGAAAAGCAAAGCAACAAAAAAAGATCCTTTTTAAGAGTCTCAACAAAAGTGGTTATTAAATGTTTTGGGTGTGAGCTGCAAGGATCGATTTCGGCCTCTGCCAGGGGCCTCATCAGCTTGCGATGCCACCAAATTGCATGCTTCTACCTACTCACTGATTAGAGAGTAGTAGTTTTTTTTACAAATTTGCATATTTTTGCCCATGAACATTCCACTAAGAACAAAGGGTAAACTTCTCACATATCATGCGGTCATGCTAACCTCTGCGCTACGGTGCCCTCCTAGTAGTTTTTATTTATTCAATTTAAATATAATTTTTATTTATTTTCGTTCAATATTTCTATTACTGCGGGTTATCATTTCCGAAGCAATTAGAGTTGAAGAGTTCTAAATGAGATTGGTTAATAACTATTTGGTGTTCCCTTCTCATATACACAATAACTAATAGTGCAGCTAATAGACAGGGTTGTCCAGCTCGGTTAATGTGGTATTTATGCCATAGATGGCGTTTTCGCAATTAATTATGTTTAGGTACATCATACCAACGTACGGCTTTTGAAGCCTTCACACCTAATATGGTCAATAAGTTATTCTAACCAAATGACGGAACGCGTCCGATAGTGGTTGGTGTGTGTGGTGATTTTTGGTTTTCTTTTTCTATTGCAGAAAAACTTTTCGATGTTGGTCTGTTTTTGGCAGCTATATCCAAATAATAACCGATCTGGACCATAAGGGATTAAGACTCTAAATTGGAGGATCGGTCTTTATGACCGCTATATCTATATAGCCTGATTGGACTCATATTTTGGTCGGGAGGCTTAAAACAACTCACTGTTTCAAATTTCAGCGAAATCGGATAAAAAACAAAGCTTTTATGGGCTTCAGACCCTTTATCGGAAGATCGGCCTTGATGACAGCTATATCTAAATACAGCCCGATCTGAACCATATTTGGGCCAGATGTCGAGAGGCCTAAAACTATTCACTGTTTCAAATTACAGCGAAATCGGATAAAAAATATAGCTTGTATGGGCTTTGGACCCTTTACCGGAGATCGGTTTATATGGCAGCTATCTCTAAATATAGTCCGATCTGAACCATATTTGGGTCAGATGTCGAGAGGCTTAAAACTTCTCACTGTTTCAAATTTCAGTGAAATCGGATGAAAAATTAAACATTTATGGGCATTAGACCCTTTATTGGCAGATCGGTCTATATAGCAGCTATATCCATAGAAAGGCCTTAAACAAAACGAGGCATTGTAAATTGTAATTTTGAGAAAATTGTAATGGGTATATTATCCGTAGAGAAAACGTTTTGAAATTTTGCTTTGTCTTTAAAGTAAATTTTATTGAATCTGTTTTATTTACCGATATTTAGAGAAAATTTCATTGAGATGTTGTCTTGAAAGAAAAAACTGCATTTTGCATTTTAATTTGATTTTGCCTTTGGATCAAGTTTCATTGAAATTAACATTCATACTCATTGATATATAGAACTAATAGCATTTAAGATCTTCAATTTGTTATTAAATTCACTAATTTTTTTTCTCTTACAGTTTTTGAGACCAACGTAGACCACAGTCGTCACTACATTGACGATTTTTTGATTTGATTTGATTTGATTTATTTATTGACATTACTAGTACAACAAGATGAAATATCTTATAATTGACTGTACTAGAATTAAAAGTGAACACACAAAAAATGCAAACGATACTTAAAGAATAATTATAGAGTAATTATGGTAAGAATTAACATTATATAGGTTGAATATGAAAAACGATTATATAAATCAAGCATAAAATTTAAAAAGTTCAGTTTTAAAGGCGGAAGCATTGCTTAACAATTGAATATTATTGGGGAGCGAGTTCCAAAGACGTGGTGTGCCTATGTAGAATTGTCGTTCTGAAGAAAGTTTTCTAAATCTGGGTAGAATTAGTTTTTTTCCTCTATTGGATCTTGCGAACTGTAAACGATTGTACAGATAAGGAGGTACTTGTGTATAAATTATTTTATGCAGTTGTAATAGACATTTGATTTTAAGATAGTTGTCAAATTGGACATTAAAAATTTGGTATGAAAACTCCGAAATTCTTTCCCTTCTTCCTTTGTTAAAGACATATCTTGCAATATTATTATAGGCAACATTAAGTGTCCTTGTGTCATTATAACCGCAGCATGCAAAAACTTCACATCCATAGAGAAGCGTTGGGATTAAATACGTTTTAGCAAGCAATAAGCGAATATCTTGAGGAGTCGATGTACGTAATTTCCATAGGTTTCTCAACATGCCATGAATTTTGCCGGAAGCTCGATTTATGTGGTTAGTCCAATTCAACTTGGTGTTAAAAGTCAAACCCAAATTGCTAGATGACTCCACTCGCTGAATAGTTGAGTCTGAAATTCTTAAGTTAATATCGGGTTGAGAGGCTGGAGTCTTGCCAATAATTATTAGTTTAGATTTCGATGGATTTATGTTTAATGCTTTTATAATGCTTTTAGTAATGTTCCCCTTTTACCAAACCGATGGATAACTCACAAACAGTTATATCAGCAGCCAATACTACATACATATATGTTTTATACACCAAACGTCTTTAAAAATATACCTATTTCTATGAAATTTAGTTAATAAACTTTCGAAATCCCAATAAAAACAAAGAAATTAACAAAAAATTAGCTTTAAAGTCTTTGATTCTGGTTGAAATGTGCTTAAAATGCATTAGAAATGGTTGAAAAATAATTCAAATTTAACGGAAATTTTGAAATAAAGTACTGCCATTTTGATGGAACTTGGCAGCACTGCCATGTGTGTACAGCCAGCACCATCTAGTGGTATTTGGGTTTTTGAATTTATATTTTCAAAAACCAAGTTATCACTAGATGGCGCTGAATGTACACACATGACAGTGTTGCCAGATCCGCTGGAATTTGAATTTTTCACATGCAGTGTTGCCAGATCCGACAATTTTTTTCCGTTAAATTCAAAATAATAAAAATTTCATTATTTTTGATGTTTTTTGTTTTTAATTTTTCCCCCAAATAAAAAACTCAAAATTATATGTAAATTTTTGTAAAATTATTTTTATTTAAACATTTTCTTTTTTTATTATAAAAAAAATCATAAAATGACACAATTTTTCGGAGTTTCTTTCTTTCATTCTTTTTTTTCGTATGGTTTTTAAACAAAATGTTTCAATTTTAATTTAAGCATTAAGTATAATTATAATAAAGTATTACAAATAAACAAAATATAAAGAAAATGGGAGGGCTGGGAGAGGATTTCTTTCGTTCTCATCTTCTTAATATATAAAAGCTTAGATCTCATTTGTTTTGTATCATTACTTGTTTGAATTTTTTCGTTATTGATAATGAGTTTTCTGTTACGTTTTTTTTCTTATCTTGTGTTTATCAACATTGCATAAGCTACTTAAAACATGGGCGCAAATAAAAATTATTGAAATTAGTTTCTTTTAAAAATACATTATAGTATAAGCTTACAAGTTTTGTATATAATTTAATTATGTATTACAAATAATAAAAAAAATATATGTATGATTGCTTACAAGGTCTAGATGATGCGACGTATAAAGACGAAACAAATTCTAAAATATTGCTTATACTTAAAAAGAAATTAAAAATATTTATTAAATAATTATTTATGTAGTTTTAAATTACAAAAAAAAAAAAAAAAACAAATCTAAATAAACTTGAGCTTAAAAGTAATATTTTCAATAATATGAGGAAAAAAATACTTTTTAAGTTTTTTTTTTTAAGAAAATTGCAAATTTTTAGGCGGTAAGTAAGAAAAATAAGAAGTTAGCTTGAAATATGTTTAAATTAAACAATTAGAATTTGAGTTAGATTGATTTTCTTACAATTTTTCACTTATAATTTCTGTATAAGGTTATTAGTTTTTCCATTTTTTTTGTTTTTAGCTTAGATTTCATTTTAACTTAAGTAAATTTCTTTTTTTTCTGGATTTTTTCTATTTTTTGTTTTGTTTTTTTTTTTTTTTTTTGTTATATTCATATATAAATTTTAGTAATTTACATGGGGTTTTTTTCTTTCTTTTCATGAAATAAACACAAAAATAATATTGCATATGAATTGATTTATGGTTTGTTTTTTTTTCTGTTAAGTTTTTGGCAATAGAAACCTTTGCCATTAATCGTTTTGAGAAATTATTGAGATTGTGTGCAAAAACAAGTTGGTTTATACTATAAATTAAGGAATTTTTTTTAAATTTAATATTAAGAAAACCGAACCTTTTTTCAGACAATAAGTGGAATTGTTATATTTCACATTTTGGACTTTTGTTATTTTTTTTTTATTTTGCAAAGAACTTCTTTTCGATGAGGACTGGTGATACCAAAACCATTTTTTCAATGTAGCATTGTTTTTTTCACAGAGTTAAACCATTTTCCGCGAAAAAGGGTAATTGTTTTGCATCGTGCGAAGAGCAAAATATGTTTGTTTGTTGCTATTGGCGTTGTTGGATAAATTGGATTTGAATAAGGGAAATAACATTTGATTCGTTTTCTATTGTGCTTGTGAAGCAAGTCGTCTTTAAGAGTCCTGTTCAAATTCAGATGTGTGCTTTACAACCTACCCTAGTTGGGATGGTATGTAAAGCACCATGATCCATTTGACATAGTCTGCTGATGATTTTTCCTGGTCGAAAATGAAATCGCGATACGGATAACCAATCAAATGCTTCTAGCAACAACACACTTTTGCTGACTGCATAGAAAGCATTAAACAATGGTATAAAATCGGACAATATCCTGCAATGGAATCTCAAAAGATTTTAAGACCAAAAAAAGAAAGCGCAGACAGACAATATAGTATAGACCAAAAAAAGGTTTAGCTAAAAATCATCAAAGATATTTCAATTTGTGTTTCAAGATCTAAGGTAGCAGGCTAACAGAAACTGGCACCATATATGAAATCCACCACACTTGCATCTTTCATACTTGAACCTATTTAGGGGCATATAACGGGAAACTATAAGGGATTATGTGAGCGATAAGGGATTACATCAGTAGCGCAGAGTTTCTGAAGTAGATTTTTTCGAGATTTATTTTCATAACTAAGAGCGCACAACTAGGTTTTACTAGCTTAATTGTATGCCCATAGTGGTGGGTTTAAATCTGCAGCCTCTTGTCAACGATTGTGATTTGAGATTTTCATTGTCATTGCGGGAAGCTCAGTTGAGAGCTACCGGGTACGTCCACAGGTTGCGGACACGGAGTAGCTGCAACTGCAGTCAGAGGTATCTAATGGAGAGACTCAGTGAGAGGTCGGGTGGCGCCAACTCTTGCTTAAATATTGAGTGACTATGATGGTCCATATAAGGAGTAGCTGAACCTGCAGTCAGCGGTATCTAATGGAGAGTCTCAGTGAGAGGTCGGATGTCGCCAGCTCTTGTTTAAATACTGAGTGCCTATGATACTCGATATGACAAGGTGAGTTATTGGCGCCTTTAAATAACCAATGGCTATGACGTTCCTGCGGCGATTGGTCCTATGGACCGGAACGAGCTTGCTGACCCATGGAGCTTGTCGCGGATCGCCACCTTCACATAGAAATGTGGATACAACAACAACGTAACCTCAACTTATCCTCGTTTTTTGAGACATTATTGAGACGGTTGAAAGAAAAATCCCATAAAAATATCTCAAAAGACAAAATTTCAATTAATTTTTTTTTGACAACAATTTAACAAAATTTTCTCTATATACAAAAAATATAAGAAATTTTTCTCTAATGACAAAATGTGTATGAATTTTCTCTAAAAGCAAACATTTTAAAAAAAGATGGGTATTTACCCCAATAACCACGAATGGGTAGAAAAATACCCAAAAATTGAGCTGTCTTGAAAAAATTTTTAGCATTTTTTCCACATTTTGCACTAAAATCGAAATTTTGTGTTCGTTGGTCCAAAAAAATTGTAACCCCACCACCGGCTGTAGTGTTCGTTTGTAATGATGTTGCCTACAGAGAGTGGAAAAATGTTGCATTTCTTACACCGTGCCAAGTCTACGGTGGAGAATGTCGTACTTAAAATCAGCGGCTATCATTGAAGCAAATTTCGTTTGAGCAGAAGATGAAGCAGACAAATTTGTTTGAGTGTTTGGAAGAAAACCGGCAAAAAAACTCCCAGTAAATTGTTATTCAGAATAGGGGAAAAGGGAGTAGGGAATAAACTCCCAGGGAATTGTTATTCAGAATAGGGCTGATATTAAAACGGAAAAAGTGAACGCGTTTTATTTAGCTGATGGCATATGAGATGCATTGTTACAAAGTTCGCCATCCGAAGACGAGGATGCGGTTTTTACCTATTATTTGGTCGAAATGATTACATATGGACATATTAATATGTTCGATTGAAAATGCAAAAACTGTAAACACTATGAGAGTTGAGGCGAAATTTTCAAAATTTTGTCCCTGAAATGTGCAACATTAGTGTAACATTTTTTGCGAATATTAACATTAGCTTATTCCGAAAATGCTTCAAAGAAATGGGAATCTAAGGACAAACTCATTGCGGAGCATTCCTAGTCTGAATTTGTAAACTCAATTCCCTGAGGGTTATCTCTATGACCAGACAACCAAAACAAGTGCCGCATAGTGGGTTAGAATCGAAACAAACTAGTAAAAAATCTGCCGGTTGAGAACAGGTAGAAAAAACTCTTTGAAAGAAACATTTCCATTTCATTTTTGAACCGTTGAGTAGTTTTTTTAGAATAAAATTTAAATCACTCAAGGATATCTACGATAGTGTTATCCACTAGGCGGTTGATGACCTGCGCCTGTTTCCAGTGGAACGGCATATCAAGAGCCTGGAAGTAGGCTTAGAGTGAATCTCAAAAACCCAAACAGCTGCGGTTGTGGTATCAGGCCGTGGTATATTGCTACTGAGACGTCGACTGATGGAGCGGGTGTGCCAGGCTCCACTAGCCGACAAACGAATGTTTTGCAGGGCCTTTAACGAAGATACCTGGTTTAAGTCTTGAGGACAAGGTCAAACTTAATTTATCTTCGCATGCCTATTATTTGCCTAGGTTATCGACCTTCTCTGGCCAACCAATGAGGGGTTTAAATAATAAAAGCCGCATTGCGCTTACTTTTATTAAGAGGCTTGGTGTAAATGAATTTAAAACTATCGCCGATAGGGAGAGAAAGACTCCCTTAATTGGGGTCGGAGATTCGCTGAACAGGCTTCCTCAAAAGCTACACGTCTAGAACAAGGAATACTTCTCTCATATCAATGAGTTCAGTCCAATTAAAGTTTATGCTCAATACTAAGGGGCCTTCTTTTTTGCCGAGTCCGAACGGCGTGCCGCATAGCGACACCATTTGGTAGAGAAGTTTTAAAATGGACACCCATTTTCATTCGAAAACCAGGAAATATTTTCGTCCTCCCTTATCCTAAAGACCCTGGAAAGGGTGGCATTTTCTCTTAAGTAAAAATTTCTGTGAAATTTTTCTAAAGATTTTCCTAAAATTTCCTCTAAATACAAAATTGCCATTAAATTTTCTCTACAGATAATATTTGAATGGGAATTTCATTCAGACTCCGATGTAGAGCTGCAAACTATCGATATTTGCAAAATTCGATAATTTCAATATTTCTAATACTAATTACTGATATTATCGATATTATCGTCGTATTCCTATCCCCTATGTAGACCAATCAGCAGATTCGGGGTCTCAAACTTGAGCTGGCAAACTATCGATATTTGCAGCATTGGATATTTTCGATATTTCTAATAAGAAATATCGATAGTTTCGATACTACCCATCACCTATGTTGACCAAACAACCGATTCACGGTCTCTAACCCGAGGAAAATCCTATGGGGAGATCCGGGTAGTGAAAATACAAGGCTATTACTGAAAGGAAGAAAGAAGGAGTTCAGTATAGCTTTTGGTATCATAATCGGACACATGGGACTACGAGCTCAAATGCAAATTTGCTCATGAACATTCCATAAAGAGACTGGGGCAATCTTCTCTCAAATCAATGACTGTTGTCCGATTCAATTTTAAGCTCAATGATAAGGGACCTCCTTTTTATAGCCGAGTCCGAACGGCGTGCCGCAGAGCGACACCTCTTTGGGGAGAAGTTTTTACATGACAAAGTAACTCACATATGTCGCCAGCGTTAGGAGGGGATAACCATCGTTGAAAAATTTTCTAATGTTCCTGCCAGGATTCGAACCCAGGCGTTCCGCGTCATACGGTGGCCACCGCTCACTACTTCGAGCTCTTGTATGGAAAATGAGTGCGTCAAGTGAAAGCATGTGTAGGGCATTTGGTGGAAGATGGTAAGACGTTGGAGCATCTCCTACGTCATTCCCAGGCTTTCGCAGCAACTAAATACCGGCACTTAGGTGGGGACCAACTTGGGGGGAGCGATATGGGAATAAGGGATTTTGTAAGTAGCATGGAGTTCCTGGCTTAAGATTTTCTTTTCCGATGTTATTTTTTGGTATTTAGAGTCCACAATTAGCCGATTATGTGGCATGGGGCGGATAAATATTCGCACAATCTTTTCAAACTAACCCGATTTCGACCAAATTTAGCACGGTGAGTTGTATTCAGCCTTTCTACATTTTCACCCACTATGGTTCCGTTTGCAAACGATTCGGATATAGCTGACATATAGACTGTTCTCCTAGAATAGAGTCTTAAGCCTATAACAGGCGCATTTGAAAGCCGATTTCTTTGAAATTTGGAGAGTTGCACTAGGTCATCCAATATTCGATTCGAGTATGGTTTACTTCGGACCATATTTAGATATATCTGGCATACTGACCGATAAGCCGATTTTGGGTTTTGAGCCCATTACAGCCGCATTTTTAACCAGATTTCTCTGAAATTTGGAACGCAGAGTTGCTCTAGGTCACCTAAAATCCCAAGACGGGTTAAAATAGGTGGTGTCATGCAAACAGCTGTTAACAGCCTGCCAGGCTTGACGGTATTAAAATTGCATTATTTTTGTTATTATCTTCTTCCTCGCAGATTCTCTGCTCATGTACGCACACGAATACGCACACGCACATAAAGTTCTTTGTGTGTGTTGGCAAAACGTTGATCAGCTTGATGGCGCATTGCACCATATGATGATATGTGGTTATTATGCAAATGAGACCATCTTTAATTGTTTCGTCATGCTAAAATGCCATCCGAGTACAATCCAACAAATCCCAACTATATTTGGATATTCCTACCATATAAACCAATCTGTCGGTTTTGGGGTCTTAAGCCCATATTTGTTAGCCAATTTCGCTAAAATTGGGAACAATGAGTTGCACAAGGCCCTCCGTTGTCCGAACCGAACATGGTCCAGATAGGACAATATTTCGATATGGCTGTCATATAGACCAATCGATCTGTCGATTTAGGAACGTGAGCCCATTACAAGAGGATTTATTGCCCGATTTTCTTGAAATTTGAGACTGTGAATTGTAAAGGCTTCTCGGCAGTTCGGTCCATATTTGCATGTTACTAGGATTGATAGGGTTGTTATAAAAAAGGATAATAAATTCATTATGGTGGGTATCGAAATTTTCGAATTTTTGGCACTTCCGAACTTAATAGCGGAACTTTGCCGACGGCGTAGTCGAATGTCGGAATTTTTACTAAATGGTATTACAGTAGTCGAGATTCCTATGGCAGCCGGTTGTACATACCGGATTGGCCCAATGGGGTCTTTCATCGGCAAGGGCTGCCGCCTCGGTGTACAACACACTGCTAGAACAACATCAACAACGGTTGACGAAGACGAAAATTTGGTATCACGTGAATCGAATTCGATTGTCAAATTTTAAGAAATTGATAGACATATAAGTTAATGACATTCTAAATTACATTGGGCCTGTTTGTCGAAAGAGTATGGAACCTACTTTTATATAATTTTTTTGATTTACCATAATACAATAGTGTTCAATTACCAAACTGTTGAAGGCGAATAAGTTACAGAATACCACGAAATGTGATATTCGCCTTCGACTACGACTGTGGTCGATTTTCGCCTTCGACAACGGGGAAAATGGTGATTATCTATAGAAGTATTATCAATCGATATTCCGCCAAAAAATAAAATGAGTATCATTAGTGGCATCAATATTTTGCCAGCTCTTCTCCGATGAAGGCTTTGAGCCATATAATATCGACGGCTTGTGGGGGAGTGTATACGCAACCGGTGAGCAACATTTCATAGGGTATGAAGTTTTTGCTTAACTGCAAGAGAAATTTAAAAATTAATATTTTGTCAAACATTTGTGTGTCCTCATTTTTCTATTATAAACCATTTGGGATATTTGATCGTAATGGTCTTGTTTGTTAGGCACTATTATAACATTGTTTGGTTCTGAAAATCTTTGCAAAATGTTTTCGTAATCACCTTTTTTTCAATTTGTAGAGTATAGTTTTTGTTATAAGGATTTTGTTTCTGTTTTCTGTATTAATGACAATGATTTCCTATGGGTTTCCAAAAATTTTATAATTTTTTCTTTGATTTGTTTTTAACTTTTATCAATAACATGAATTTAATTATAAATGTGTATATATGTTTCTTTTGTTTTTAATATTTTTTATGTATGTGTGTATATATATATATAGAGATGTTTTTGTAAAAAAATTATTGTTACGGTTTACCCTTTTCATTTTTTAGGTCTTTTCAATGATTTTTGTTACTCATTTAGACATGGTTTTCTTTAGAATTTGTGGTATTTTTCTACATATATATTCATTTCATGTTTAAATAATCCAAGCCTATGTTGGAGATGGTGATTATTGTGTTATTTGCAATAAAAAGAAATCAAAGGTGCTTGGCATAAGAAAAAGAAAGTTGTTTAAAACTTAAATAGAGATAATTAATTAAATTTTTAAAGTCATTAAATAAAAGAAAATACTTTTTACACACTTTTTATAGCAACTCCATAATTTAGAGAAAACAAAAATTTCAAAGTAATAGTCATCACTTTTTTTTTAAATACAAAAGAACTTAAATTGCAACTTGGTTTTCAGTTACTAAAATTAGACTTATTGTATAAATTAAGTTTTTACGAAAAAGATATACATATAATGATTTTAAATAAATTTTAATTTGTTTAAAAAACGGTGGATGGTTCACAAATTCACAATGAAATGAATTTTTTGATAAATGTTTTTCTTTTTTGATAATTTTTAATTTTTACAATAATTACACATTTATGTTAGGGTTCTTAATAGATTTTTAAAAATATATATAATTATTATTATTATTATTATTGGCCTAACTTTGCTTTAAATTATTATTTTATGTTTTTCTTGAAACTTTTTAATGATTTAAAATCTTAAAAAAGAATTTTTTGTTTGCAGTTTATCTATTACACATACACATAAGATAATCATAATATATATTTTATATATATGCATATAGTAATAATAATAATAATTTACACTAAATAAAAAAACAAATGTTTTCTTTTGCTTATTATTGTTGCTTTTTTGTATGTTTGTATTTTAGTTTTCTATTGTTTGTAAAACTTATATTTTATTAATGAATTTCCTTGATTGTTGTTTGTATTACAAACAGAGAAATAAATCAAAAAACAAAAAAAAATCCTTAATCTTATTAAAGTAAAACAAATAACGTACACGACAAACAATATGAAGCGGCCGAAAATTTTATATGGTCCTCACATTCGTTGAGCGCCAATTGTGTTTAACGAAATTTATTTTGAGATCATTTTTTATACATTTTTGTTAATGGTAATATATAAAGGGAGGGATTGTTACACATAGTTATCTAAAAAAAAAAAATATTGTTTTTATTTTGAGTTTTTTTGTGTATTTATAAGAAGAGAAAAAAATAATAACGAAAACACAATTGCCTTAACGTTTCGCCTAAGGATATGCTTTAAAATTTCATTCTTTTTTTTTGGAAATTTATCTCCTTTTCGTTTGAAAATCATGTTGAATTTCCAGCCTCTGTTTTTTAAAGATATAATTCAAAATCTATAAGAAATTTAAGATTAAAACAAAAAAGTTTGTATTGAAATTTTGGGAACATAAGAGTTTGTTGAATCAACCAGACAGTCATTTGAATCAGCACCAGGGCAAAGTTTAAGCAGGAGGGGAAGAACGAAATTTTGAATGAAAATTAACCAGTGGAGTGTGAGCAGCCCGTGGCCTAGTTGTTAGCGCGCTTGGATTACCAGTACAGGGGCCCAACACGGGATAGCTGTGAACACCACATAGGTTGGTGTCTGTATGGTGTTCATTGCTGTCACGGGAAGCTTAGCTGCGAGCTACCGGGCTCGTCCACAGGTTGGGGATAGTGAAAGCTCCATACGGAGTACCTACAACGGAAGTCGCGGACAATCAGCGGAATCGAGCGGAGTCTCAGTGAGAGTGAGAGAAGTCACCGGTTCTTTCACAAATACAGAGTGCCTATGATGTTTGATATGACAAGGCGGGTTGTTGGCGACTTTAAATAACCAATGGGCATCCTGTTCCCGCGGCGATCGGTCCATTGGACCGGAACGAGCTTGCTCACCTACAGGAGCTTGACGAGGATCCCCACCTCCACATGAACATGTGGCTACAACAACAACATTGACCATTTTCTAACTTCACCTGCTACAGGAAAAAATTTGCAATTGTACAAAGTCGCTTAAATTACTAAAATTAAAAGCTTGATTACAACAGTCTGATGGACGGATGGTTAAACACACACAGATAACGATATTAAACATATTTAAACAAAATATTTTAAACTCAGGAATCCTGACTTAAAACTCCACTTACACTTAAGTGAATAAAAATATGGGCAGCCTACATTGTTAAAATAGTTTAACTAAACAGGAATAGTGAACATCTCTTATGTTAAAAAAAAGACTTCCCCATAGCTACTTTGTTAAATTTCAATACAAATTTGTTTAAATTTTCTATTTGAATATTCCTTTTAGCCTCAAAATAAGTGTTCCAAATCAACAACAACAGCCATGACATCATCACCAGCTATGCACATCATCAATTTGAAAGAAAATTTTATTGATAATTATAA
>NC_081555.1:99247690-99355609 GCF_963082655.1 Stomoxys calcitrans | reverse complement strand
TAATTATAATGATTAACGAATCCTTAGACAGCAAGAGACCATCTAAAATTTCCCTCAATTGTTTGTCTAATTACGTTCACAATTATGATGTGAACTTGTTATTGTTGCTGCCGTTGCTGCGGCAGACAAATCATTATTGCTTGCACTTAGCAACATCGAAGGAGAACTATTGCTATGACCAATACTATCTACTAACACACTACTATTGCTGCTGGCAATTGCACCAACTCCTCCACCACCACCACCCACAATTAAAGGTGAACTACAACCCCCCGTTGTACTTACAGTTCCGCCGACGTTGGCTGCTACCGCTGCAGCAGCAGCCATTGCGGCCGCTGCAGCTGCTGCAGAACTTAAATTAAGTGCAGCACTCTCGGCCGATGTATACTCCTGGGCAGAGAGTTTGAGAAACTGCTCGTAGGCACTCAAACGTGGGGCAGTAACAGCTGCGGCGGCAGCAACGCTTAAAGCTTCTGTCTCCATGTCATTGGTGCACGAGGACGAAGATGATGAATTGGGATGATAGATTTTGCCCAATGTAGTTGCATGATATGAGGGTGGTGGTGGTCGATCCGTTGTCGAGGAGACACCCAGAGGGTTGGCATGACCCATAACCATGTCTTCATCATTTGCCGTGGGTGTAAGTTGACATTCGGCCAGCGTTGTTGTTAGAGGCAAGGGTAGTTCTTGTTTGTGTCTTTGTGTGGCCGGATATGAGACAATATTCGTTGCTGGTGTGCAATGGTCCAAGACATGATGATTGGTGTTGGCACTAACCGCCGCCGCCAAGCTATTGTTGAGCCTCAAATTTGCATTGTGTTGTGGCGGATGCTGGTGTTGATGATTATGAGAGGGAAGCAGAGCAGGAGCATGGTGATGATGATGTTGATGGTGGTGGTGTTGCTGGTGATGGTGTTGCTGTTGAGACGACGTTGCTGATGATGACAAATCCAGGTTTTCATTTAAATTTGCACTTGTATGACTGTCATTTGTTGCTGAGTATAGACTTTCCGCAGGCTGGACGAGGCTACTATGATGTGAATTATGCTGTTGTTGTACATCTAATGGATTAGGTGGCGATGTGGGTGATTGCTTGATTATTGTCGTTGTCGCAGTCGTTAGTTGACTGCTGTTGCTATTGTCTCGTGTATTCAAATACAATCTACTACGATTTGCATCTTTCTGTTCGATTATGACACTGCGCTCCTCCAGCAGCATATTGCTATTCGAGATTTGTTGCTGCTGTTGTTGACTATTGTCATTGTTGGCTGCAGCAGCAGCATGCATAACACCCATATCAGCGTCAGCCATTGCAGATGTTGTACTATTGTTGCCTCCGCCTGCTATTCCTCCTCCACCTCCATCGCCGCCGGCTCTACTATTATTGTTAAATTCATTAAGTTGTGTTGTGGACAGTGTTGTTGTTGATGATGATGATGCTACTCCTCCTGCTCGGTTATTGTTGTTGCTGTTATTGGTGTCATTCAATGATGGAAGTTCATGCTATTCTTTTATTAATCGATAAATATGATGTGTGGCTCCGCTATTTTGAGCGGCGACCTCAAACACATACGCTATGCATAGTAAGGTCTCATGTGTTTCGCGGGATTGTATTACCTAAAAAGAAACAATGAATATGCTGTAGTTACCATTGTAACATCAAATTAAGATTGTTTCCAACTTACTTGCAATATTGTAAAGTTCTCCAATACACTGTTCATCATATATCGTTCAGGTAAATTTTTCAACTTTTGTATGAAATTAATCATATATTCGCACATGGGCGAACGTTCAATACGATATACGAAACGACCATTTTCTAAGCGTGAGTATTCCGTTTCCACCTTCTCCACAACCTGTGAGCCAAAGGAGCAGACTTTTGTTGAACACACCAAGACAACATTTTCATTGCTTTCGTACCTACAGTTGACAAAAAGAAGACAATAAATAATTAGCAACTAGTTGTGGTGATAAAATGCTGCAGCTACAATACTTACTGACTGGTGACACCATAAAAATCACCCGTTTCACTACCGGTGAGTTCTGTATTAAGATCGGCCCAACACTTGACCAAATAGAAAGCATTTTGAGGACCTTTTTCATAGAGATCTTTAAGACCACCTGATTTTTCAGGGAATTTATCGGAGATTTGTCGAATATCAACCGTCTGTGGGAAAAGGAAAAAATGGTTATAGCAATGTGCTGAGTTGTTTGGCACATTTTCTAAACTTACCTCAAGCAATGGATCTGAAAACGAAGGTTTTCCGCCCAGTTGTACAAACAAATGCCGGTGATACTGAAAGCAAGTGCAAAAAAAATAATTATTTTTAATTTTTTTGCAATAAAAATGCAGAAGTTTCTTAACAAAACAAAATCCGCTGATTGATCGCTTTCACCTAGTCATGCCAAATTGTATAGAGTTGCCGTCCTAAAGTTTTTTAAACCATGACATGACATAATTACCAGGTAGTGTACCGTAAACAGCTGAACACAATTTTTTCTCGCGAGTGCGTGAGTTTTTGTTGAGTGTGAGTAATATAGCACAGTATTAGTATTATGGCACACACAAACAACGAAAAATGGCGCGAACTAGTAACATACACAAAATCAGGGTTGCGCTAATCACTGATTTTGACAGATAGTGCACTCAATATTTTGTTGTTGGGCAACTGCTTCTGCCTGTAAATGTATATTTCTTGGTTTTGGCTGACGAATTTAAAAAAACAATAATTTTTGTGGAAAATAAAAACGCAAAAAAGTTTTCAGTGCAAGTTTGTTTATTTGCCATGAGATAGCTGTTTTATTTTAGTACTGGATAGATAAACCGTGAAGGGCAAAATAAAACGCTAAAAGTTTCCAGTGCACATCTTTTTGTTTGTCATGAAGTGGTAACCCCATTTGCCATCGTGCAAAAAAAAGCAAATATTTGTAAAATAAATAACTAAAATTGGAAAAATATGTGTGGGCATAGCAGTCAAATAAAATTTATTAAAATTGTACACGCAACTGCATAAATAATTGGTTTTAATTTTATTTAACAATTCACAATAGAGGATTTCTGCGGATGGCCACACTATTTTGTGAAAAACATATCATGGCAATTCTGACGATAAATGTTCTACATAAGCCTGCACTGGTATTTTATACAGAACTTCGTTGTCCTAGATTGATGTCATATTCATACACATTTCAGACGCACAATTTTTTCTTCGTATTGTTTTCATAGGTTGGTCAATGGCGTTACCACTTCATAAACAGACTTGCATTGGAAACATTTTTGCGTTTAAGTTTTACACTTCACGGATTGTCTGTCCAGCACAAAAATAAAACTCAACAGGTAAAGCCATTTGTCAACCTGTCAAAGCAATACGAGGAAAAAAGTGAAAATTTATAAATAAAATTTTGCAAAACATGTGTGGACTTGGAAGTCAAACAAAATTTATTAAGATTTGTGCAATTTTATAAATAATCGGTTTTAATTTTATTATGCCATTCACAAAAGAGATATTTCTGCAGGTGGCCACACTTATTTGCGAAAAAACATATCATGGCAATCCTGACGACTGGGGCCGAATTACTGTAACGTGAACGAGCAAGGCGGATTTAAAAGGGTGGTCTCACGCAAACAGCTGTTAGCAGCCGGCCAGGTTTGATTGTATTAAGATGTCAGATTTCTGTTTGTTGTTAACTTCTTTCTCGCATATTCTCTGCTGATGTACTCACACGCCCACAAATTTCTTTGTGTGTGTTGGCACAACGTCGATCAGCTTGTACAAATGAGATCAACTTTAATTGTTTCACCATGGTGAACGAGTAAAACTGTTCGAAATCTCTCTATTGTGAATTATGTACTTCTTTATTGAAAGAGAATTTTTGAAATTTAAGAACGCAAATGTTTAAATCGATTATAATTTATAGAAAATTTTACATAGGGGGTATAACATCCATTTAATACGAGATAAAATTTCATTCTATTCGAAAGCGCACTCGATCACGTATGCGGCAATTCGGCCCCTGCCCTGGCAATATATCCAGAACTTATTTGTTCTGGATAGATGTCATTTTCATAAAAATTTCATTGCAATGCACTATATAGTACGAAAATAAATAGTTTATCCGAGAATTTTGGTGCATGTTTTAAAAAATAATAATAAAAGCTATATCGATTTGAAATTTTCATTTCATACTTCTATTACTAAATAGGAAAAAGGTTATTTATTTAAGGCATGAAAAAATATTAAAATTTCCTTTTTACAAATCTTTTTTTTTTCTAAGAATTTTTACTTTTATGGGAAACTTTTTGTAATCTCATTTTCACCAAAATATGTATGTTTTTTCCTAGAAATCTCGTGTTTTGTTTTTGTATTAAAATTCTCAATTTCATTTTATACTTACAATTTCATCTCTTCGCATTTCCATAAACGCTGAAAATTCTAATAATCTAAATTTGTGCGTTGCTATCGCCCGTCCCTCCCATGGCAGCTGGGCTGGCGGAAGACCTGCTTCAATATCACCAGATACAGCTGTTGATGGTTTACCGGCGGGATATGGTTGTTGTGCAAATGGTTTTATACTGTAATCATAAAAACTTTAAGGGTCAATGCCATCAGATAAACACTCAAAAGTTCTTGAAGGGAAATAGGAAAATATATGCCAAAAATAACTTACTCTTGTGAAGTGCTCGGCTGGAGACCAGGTTGCCAAAATTGCTGAAAGAAAGAAAGGGAAAGAACGGAGAAAATTTAGCAAAAATTTTAATATTTTGGTTGTCATAATTTTTTTTTTACTATATAAAAGCCACTTTTTGAGAAAAAGCAAGTTATTGCATAATGAAATTCTAAATTGATTTATTAATTATGATATAGAGCGTAAAATTCCGCGTAATGATGCTGTAGCTTGCAAACTCTAAAAAAGTCATCACTATATTTTTAGTATTTTAAAATTTTTCCAGATTTCTTATTATAAAATGAGAACTTAGTAGGTAGGGTCACTAAATAAATAACAATTCAAAAGACTGACGATTGCTCTACGGCATCTTCTTTTTATAACTAAGTGCTGTTAAAATTTCATAAATGTCGCTAAGAAACTCACAAATCTCGCCAGGACCACTAATATTTTATATTTTAAAATCGAATTCAATTAAACCATGAATTACAAAACTATCGTGAATTAACTGGCCGTTTTAATGTAATAGATTAATGTCTTATTTGTAATCGATTAAAGGAAGAATGTATCGTATGAACCGCTATTATTACAATTAGATGCGATACCATTTTTCTTCGTCCTTTTCAAAACCTCCGTCAAAACCTCCGTTTCGTTATTTGAACCATTTAATCCATGTAAGTATGCACGACGAATGCAGCCATTGGGCATGACTGCTGGTGAAAGGAACCTAAGTTCCCAGCTTGTTTGGAGAAATCCCCTTTTTTCTGTCGGAACCTGAGTCCCGATTTTTCACCCATCTCAGGGAACCTTCTTCAATTGAACCTAAGTTCAACCATCGCTAATTCAAACAGCTAAGACACTAAACAATATTAGTGGTCCTTGTCCTTAATAAAGGCTGGTCATATATTCATGAATACACATGTTTTTCACGGTTGCAAATCCAAATTTGCCCATGAACATTCCATAAGGAACAGGGGCAAACTTCTCACTTATTAATGAGCGAGGTCCGATTCAAGTTTAAGATCAATATGATAAGGGGCCTCCTTTTTATAGCCGAGTCTGAACGGCGTGCCGCAGAGCGATAGATCTTTGCGAGAAGTTATGGAGAAATGAAGGCCATCGTAGCGCAGAGGTTAGCATGTCCGTCTATGACTCTGAACGCCTGGGTTCAAATCCTGACGAGACCATCGGAAAAACATGTTTAGCAGCGGTTTTCCCCTCCTAATTCTGGCAACATTAGTGAGGTACTATGCCTTATAAAAACTTATTTTCAAAGAGGTATCGCTCTGCGGCATGCCCTTTGCACTCGGATATAAAAAGTAGGCCCCTTATCATTAAACTTTAACTTTAATCGGACTTCACTCATTGATATGTGAGAAGTTTGCCCCTGTTCCTTTGTGGAATGTTTTTAGGCAAAATAAGTAGTCATGAAAATTTTTCAATAAAAGCGAATATAGTACCACCCTTAAAGGATAATCGCCGCTGAAAAGTATTTCTGGAGTTTTGACTATGCTTCGAACCCAGTCGTTCAGCCTCATAGATGGTTATGCTAAACTCCGCCCCACGGTAATCTCAACAAATAAAAGCGTGCTAAGTTCGGCCGGGCCGAATCTTATATACCCTCCACCATGGATCGCATTTGTCGAGTTCTTTTCCCGGCATCTTTTCTTAGGCAAAAAAGGATATAAGAAAAGAGTTGCTCTGCTATTAAAACGATATCAAGATATGGTCCGGTTCGGACCACAATTAAATTATATGTTGGAGACCTGTGTAAAATTTCAGCCAATTCGTATAAGAATTGCGCCCATTGGGGCTCACGAAGTAAAATAGAGAGAAAGATTTATATGGGATCTGTATCGGGCTATAGACCGATTCAGACCATAATAAACACGTTTGTTGATGGTCATGAGAGGATCCGTCGTACAAAATTTCAGGCATATCGGATAATAATTGCGACCTCTAGGGGTCAAGAAGTCAAGATCCCAGATCGGTTTATATGGCAGCTATATCAGGTTATGAACCGATTTGAACCTTATTTGACACAGTTGTTGAAAGTAAAAATAAAATACGTCATGCAAAATTTCAGCCCAATCGGATAGGAATTGCGCCCTCTAAAAGCTCAAGAAGTCAAATCCCCAGATCTGTTTATATGACAGCTATATCAGGTTATGGACCGATTTCAACCATACTTGGCACAGTTGTTGGATATAATAACGAAATACTTCGTGCAAAAATTCATTCAAATCGGATAAGAATTGTGCCCTCTAGAGGCTCAAGAAGTCAAGACCCAAGATCGGTTTATATGGCAGCTATATCAGGTTATGGACCGATTTAAACCATACTTGGCACAGTTGTTGGATATAATAACAAAACACGTCGTGCAAAATTTCATTTCAATCGGATAAGAATTGCGCACTCTAGAGGCTCAAGAAGTCAAGACCCAAGATCGGTTTATATGGCAGCTATATCAGGTTATGGACCGATTTCAACCATACTTGGCACAGTTGTTGGATATCATAACAAAACACGTCATGCAAAATTTCATTCTGATCGGATAATAATTGCGCACGCTAGAGGCTCAAGAAGTCAAGACCCAAGATCGGTTTATATGGCAGCTATATCAGGTTATGAACCGATTTAAACCATACTTGGCACAGTTGTTGGATATCATAACAAAACACGTCGTGCAAAATTTCATCCCAATCGGATAAGAATTGCGCACTCTAGAGGCTCAAGAAGTCAAGACCCAAGATCGGTTTATATGGCAGCTATATCAAAACATGGACCGATATGGCGCATTTACAATACCAACCGACCTACACTAATAAGAAGTATTTGTGCAAAATTTCAAGCGGCTAGCTTTACTCCTTCGGAAGTTAGCGTGCTTTCGACAGACAGACGGACAGACGGACGGACGGACGGACGGACAGACGGACGGACAGACGGACGGACATGGCTAGATCGACATAAAATATCACGACGATCAAGAATATATATACTTTATGGGGTCTCAGACGAATATTTCGAGTAGTTACAAACAGAATGACGAAATTAGTATACCCCCCATCTTGTGGTGGAGGGTATAAAAAGATAAGTTAAAAAATTAAATGTATGTTTGCAAAGGATTTACTTCTGTTTGATAAAACATGCCAAAAAAACAAATATATGATTTTAAAATTACGAAAGGGACATAAAACGCGTTTTGGCGTCCAGTGTAAACGCACTGTAAGATAACGCACCAACATTGAAAACAGTATATATTTTGAATGCATTGTTATGGTCATTGTGAATAATTTCGAATTAGTATTAATATTCACGGTTGTCAAAATTCACGATTGTCAAAATTTAAAAACTTAATAGTTTTCAATTACAAATTAACATTTAACTATGAAAAATAAAATTTTAAATGTTTTATATAGAAATGAATCAATAAATAAAAAATAAATAAAACTATGGCAAAACCTCAAACGGACAATTTTAACAAAAATATCTATAAATGTTAACAAAATAGTTACAAAAAAAAAAAAAAATAAAAGCAACAAAAGACTACAGGAATAAAAGATGTATAAAAAGAAAACATAAAATAAATTTTTTTAACAAATATAATTTTGATAAATTGTGTATAACGCAATTTTTTCAAAACTTTAAATCTCTTAAAAATGGTTGTTAAAAAAATTTTTTAAGGGTCTATTACACTACACGATCTTGTCTTATGACATGCCACTTTTTATGTTTTATTGATATTTCATTACGTGTGTCAAAATTTTTGCTATCACACCAAGGCGAATTTAAAAAGGTGATCTCACGCTAACAGCTGCTAACAGCCGGCCAGGTTTGACGGTATTAAGATGCCAGATTTTTGTTTGCATTCTCTTTGCTGTTATCTTCTTTCTCGCATATTCTCTGCTTATGTACGCACACGTATACACACATTAACGTTGACAAAACGTCGATCAGTTTGATGGCAAGATGGCGGATTGCAACATATGGTTGTTGTACAAATGAGACCACCTTCAATTGTTTCGCCATGCTATCACACTACCATTGCTATTTTGAAAAGTGATTTTCATGTGTTGTTATTATTATTATTATTCGTATTATTTTACAGTAACAAAATTTAACATGTCATAAGACAAGAACATGTAGTGTGAAACTTTTTCTTTGACAAAACCCTGTCTATACTGCTCTTTAAATCCGGATTTAATGGCTCGATCATCTGTTTTTCCTTTATAAAATCAGCTGACGAGAGCATTAAATCCGGATTAAATGAGCAGGGCAAACGGGGTTCAACATGAGATTTGTCAAAAAGAGATACACTTTATAATAATGCTATTAATGAAGCATACTTTTAGGTAAGTGTATCTTCAAACCTATTTTTGTCCATGCTATGATGGGATATTTGGTTTGTTTCAAGCAATAATTGATTAAAATTAAGAAACCTTTTCAATTGACATAATAAACTTAGATGACCCTAGAGAAGCCTCAAAAATTAAGCATAATTAAAGGCTTGCGTAGCCCCAGAACTTGTAGAGGCCTATGATAAGGATGAGAATGAGTCACACAAGAACTTTAATGAGTCCATATATGAAGAAAGCCTTTCAATTCGCCATGAATATTGTGTGTGGTAGCAAAAGCACACACACACACACATACTAGCACACAAAGACATAGAGCATAGTTTGGTGGTGGCACACGCAAAAAGAACATTCTTAAGAAGGAATTCTTACTCCCGGATATAAAGGCAATACGGTGGACCCCACGGAAGCAGGCGAGTTAGACGTTGCGCCCACCAACTGCTGATGATGATGGTGGTGGTGCGGATGGTGATACTGCAAATAGGCCGAGTTCAAAATTGCCGAATGTGGACTCAAATGGGAGGTAAGTGAGGCGGCACTACTATTAATAGCACTATAACTACAACTCGCTGACCCTGAGGTGCAGGCTGTGGTGGTACTAACCGAATTAGCCGTTTGCTGATGTAGATGCGGGTGAGGTGGCGGCGGCGGTGGAGGTGGAGGCGGTGGCTGACCATGCGTTGACCCGGCTGCCGTCAAAGAAGACGCTGATGTCGCTGCAACAGCAGAGGAAGACGCATTCATATCCGCTCGTAAGGGATGACCCAAAGGATTCGCAACACCGGACGGATGGTGATTGTGTAGGTGGTGATGGTGCTGATGCTGATTGGACGACGACTGAAGACTGTGTGCTAAGTGGTGGGCGTGGCTAGGGTGATGGGCGTGTGGGTTTAAGTGTGGATGTGTGTGATGGGGATGCACCGCATGATGATGCAACCCGACTGTAAGAGCAGAGGCAAAGGTCAGATTTTTTACCGCCTGTGCGGAAACGATCTGTGAACTTGTCATGCCAGACATAGCTTGCAAGGCCTTCTCCTTTTCACTCAGTAAATGCAAGACGGCAGCATTGTTGGCCGAACCAGGACCACCTAGGACTCCATTAGGCTCCTGAAAACCAAATTTGAAAATTCATACGATGAAGAAGTGTAAGTGCTTGGGTATGTGTGAATTTTTCTTTTCTTTTCATAAGAACTCACAAAACAACAAACAAGGAAAGAAACCAACCTCAGATGGGCTATTTCATTTCCAATGATGGAGGTGAAGGATATATTCAATGAATGAATAGAGTTGTATGGTAATGTATGTGGAGCATGTTTTGATATGTGAGTGTATGCATATGACTTATTGATGGTGTAACCCCCTATGTTTGCAGGAGGTTTTGACTTCTTTGATCCTTATGATGTGATTGTAATGTCGTTCATGATTCCTTCGCATGATGATGTATGATGTCCTTTTGATACACTTAACATGTAGTTGGATGATTATTGTTATGATCTTGGATTTGGTCGTTAGTTAATGTGGGAATGTTGTATTGTGTATGGTGGCAATGTGGTAACGCAGCATTTTTTGGGGTGTGAAGTACACAGTAAAAACTGTTCTACTTGACCCCATGTTAATGTTTTAGCCTTTATAATGTGATGAGTTATGATATTACATAAATTGTTTTTTTTTGTTTTCTTAAATGATAATTGTTTTTGCTTATACAATTGTAGTGCGTCCGATTCAAGTTTAAACTCAATGATAAGGGGCCTCCTTTTTTAGCCAAGTCCGAACGGAGTTGCCGCAGTGTGACAACTATTCGGGAAGAATTTGTTACATGGCTGCCATATGTTTTTTTTCCAACAGCATAGTTCCTTAAAAATGTCGCCAGCATTAAAAGGGGACTAAAAGGGGGGATTCTCGCCAGGATTCGCACCCAGGCGTTCAGCGTCATAGGCGGACATGGTAACCTCTGCGCTACGGTGCCATTCAGAGCATTACTATTAATTTTTCCCAAAAAATCATGGTTGAATTTCCAAACTAGGGTAAAAGTACGTTTAAACCCCGTTTACACTGCTCATTAAATCCGGATTTAAGGTTCTCGTCAGCTAATTTTATATAGGGAAAACAGATGATCGACCCATTACATTGGCCACTAAATCCTGTGTTTTTTTGTAGGTTTTACCATACAAAAATCCCACTTATTTTTAAATCCCAAAATAAAATAGATTTCATGGCTGAATAATCGATAAAAGTACCAAAATATGCAACTGTTTTCAAGAATTGTGAATGAATGTGTGTGATATGGACATTTATATATACGCATGTACGCTTGTGTGTCACTTAAATCCACAAAACGGACAGGATTTGTTTTTGGGTTAAACACAGATCATAAAAATTTCAATGTAAACGTGCTATAACGAGACATTCGAGATATACTCGAATGGGTCGCAAAGTACTCGTATCATTTCTACTTTAATGCAAGTTTGCCGCTAAACATGCCCCTGTACAAAGTCCTGGATAAATTACCAGTGCAGGCTTTTGTAGAACATCTGTTGGCAGGATTGCCATCATATGTTTTTCACAAATAAGTGTGGCCACTTACAGAAGTACCTCTATTGTGAATGGTAAACTAAAATGAAAACTAATTATTTTTACAATTGGGTGCACAAATCTTAATAAATTGTATTTGACTGCTATGCCAACACATGTTTCGCAAATTTTAGTTAAAAATTTTACAAATATTCGCATTTTTTTCGCCGTTGGCCAATGGCGTTACCACCTCATGTCAAACAAAGAGACTTGAAGTACGTTTACATTGGCCACTAAATCCAATACCTCTATTGTGAATGGTGAACTAAAATTAAAACGAATTATTTATACAATTGGGTGCACAAATCTTAATAAATTGTATTTGACTGCTATGCCAACACATGTTTTGCAAATTTTAACTAAAAAATTTTACAAATATTCGTACTTTTTTTGCCGTATTGTTTTTACAGGTTGGCAAATGGCGTTACCACCTCATGTCAAAGAAAGAGAATTGAAGTACGTTTACATTGGCCACTAAATCCGGATTTATGGCCTTTTCAAGATTTGAGTGTTTAATCCTATTCTTTTCCTGCGGATTTTACTATACAAAAAAATTTACGTTTACATTGGCCACTAAATCCGGATTTATGGCATTTTCGCTAAACCCTTTGTTTATTGGTAGGTTTTAACATAGAAAAATAAATCAGATTTTTACTGGATTTATTTTTAAATCCCAAATAAAACCGATTTTAATGGCTGAATAATCGATAAAATTACCAAAATCTGCAACTGTTGTCAAGAATTGCGTATGGATACGTATGTATGCTTGCGTATGTCACTTAAATCCCCAAAACGCAGTATAAACGGACAGGATTTGTTTTTGGATTTAGTTAAATTGAGGTCATACAAATTTTAATGTAAACCAAGGCGGATTTAACAAGGTGGTCTCACGCGAACAGCTGTGAACAGCCGGCCAGGATTGACGGTATTGAGATGTCAGATTTTTGTTCACATTCTCTTTGTTATTATCTTATTTTTCTCATATTCTCTACTCATGTACGCACAAACGCACACAAATTTCTTTGTATGTGTTGGCAAGCAAACCTTCGATCAGCTTGATGGCAAAATGGCGGATTGCATCAAATGGTTTGTGGTTGTTGTACAAATGACACCATCTTTAATTGTTTCGCCGTGAATGTAAACGTGCAGAGAAACTTTTTATGCGTTTCATTTTTGCCCTTCACGGCTTGTCTATCCAGTACTAAAATAAAACACAGCAAATATAGGGCTTAAATAAAAGGTGTTTGGAAGTAAAGTACGAATTTAATAATAAAAATTAGAGGCCAGGCATCAGGCTCTACCAACCCTAAAAACCTTCCAAGAGAATAGAGTACGAATCTGGAAGAGGAATATAGAGAAAAGAAGCCCTTAGGCAAAGTGTATATTCCATTTCTGCAGGATGTAGTTCGGTAGGAAATGGTCATTTTGATCAAAGATCATCTATAAGATAATTGGATTTGGTTATTTAAAAGGGATCGTGGTTAAAGGTTAAAAGGCTCGAAGACCTTAGGTCCAATGTGTTTGTCCCAGAAGCGAGGAGAAGAGAAAAAAGAAGACGAACAATATGGTTAGTGCTCCACCACAGTATGGTGCAAGGTAGGAGAACGAAAAAAGAAGGAAGGGAGAACCAACGCATAAGATAAAAGCGAACCAGATAGGAGGTCTCACCGGTGAGCCGCTATACGAGTACGTAAAGTTTCAAGAAATATGGTTCTTAGTGCCGGGAAATTAACCTTAACTGCGATAGCCATCATGTCCACCAATGACACTGATCGTCTGAAAGCTAATCATGGCAAAAACATAAGATTTTATATTTTATGGATATTCTAGTCGATATTTTCTTGAGGTAATAATTTGATTTTCAAAAATAAGGAAAAGGAATTCGTTGATATTTAAATTTCACAAAAAATTCTTCTTATCAAAGCCTTTTTTTCTATTTGCTCTATAAATTCGCCGTATAACTATCATGAATTGGTCATACAACAGACCTTTTGGGAAATATCACATCAATAACGCAAAAAACAGCAAAGAGGTAACAAAACGCCTGTGGTTTTAAAAGCTTTACAACTGACAGCATTTTTTGTGGGACCAACTGCAACTTTATCTGAGAGAGACCATAAGAGTTTGCGGATTGAATGGATGGATATTCGAATTGTGTAAGGTATGCAGCATTTGGTTGTACTTCGTTTTTATCCTGTTTTTGTTTTTTTTTTAGCAAAATCGAAATCCTTGAATGGCTGAGACAACAAAACCAATATCAAACATTTCGTATAGATGGTGACATTTTTATTATAATTGAAATTTAAGATATTTGATGTGTTTTATATTACTATTGGATACACAAGCCGTAAAGACAAAAATAAAATGTAAAAAATGTATCCACTGAAAGTGAAAGTATTTGTAGAATTTACAAATAAAACTTTGTAAAACATGTGCGGGCATAGAAATAAATGAAATTAAAAAAAAAAAAAAACAAAAATATATATTTTCGTGCAACTAATTTTAAAAATACCAATAAATAATTTAATAATTGGTATAAATTTTATTCTGTCATTCACAATATGGATATTTCTGCAAGTGGCCACACTTATTTATGAAAAACATACCATGGCAATCTACATAAACCTGCACTGGTTATTTATCCAGAACTTAGTTGTCTTGGACAGATGTGATTTTCATAGAAATATCATTGCACTTCTCTATATAGTACTAAAATAAAACTGAGTTATCATGGTAATCCTAAAAACATATGTTTACATAAGCTTGTAGTGGAATTCTGTAGACTGTTTTAACGAAAAAGCGATAAAAGAAAAGTTAACGAATTTGGCATTAAGTAGCAACTTTTAACGATTATCAACATCTTCTGCGTTTTATTTTATTACTGGATAGATAAGCCGTGAAGTGCAAAAGTAGAACTCAAAAAAATTTCCAGTCCAAGTCTGTTTGTTTGCCTTGAAGCGGTTACGCCATTTGCCAACTTATCAAAACAATTCAACAATACGACAAAAAAGTGAAAATATTTGTAAAATTTTTAATTAAAATTTGCAAATCATGTGTGGGCATAGCAGTCAAATAAAATTTTTAAAGATTTATGCACGCAATTGTATGAATAATTGGTATTCAATTTATTTTACCATTCACAATAGATGATTTCTGCACAATAACGGTAGGTAATAAGTTACGGTAGGCATTAACTTAATTCACGATGGAAAGATTTCACAAAACGTTGTTACCCTTATTTTAGAAATCCAGCCCTAAAATTTGTGCAAATTTGCACAAATTGTTACTGAAAGTCGTTCGTGTAATTTATTTGCCAGCATAAGAGAGCGGGTGAGTGCGTGAGAGCGAGCAAAATTTTGAGAGTTTGTCAATTGAGAGCTTGTAAGTTTCTACTGAAGGTTTTTTTCCCAGCAGAAATTTGCAGCACTGAACAGCTGTTTTAAGAAAACCAACTGTTTAATCCAAATGAATTCCAAAAGAGAGTAAAGGCTGTTCTTGCTCTCCTGCCATAGCGAAACAATTGAAGGTGGTCTCATTTCTACAACAACCACAAATCAAATGATGCAATCCGCCATTTTGCAATCAAGCTTATCGAAATTTTGTGTGCATACGTGTGAGAACATGAGCAGAGATTAAGCGAGATAGAAGATGATAACAAAGAGAATGCAAACAAAAATCGGACATCATAATACCGTCAAACCTGGCTGCTGTTCGCGTGAGACCACCTTGTTAAATCCGCCTTGCTCTCCTGCGAATCATTACTGGCAAAGTTTTGCTGGAAAAGTACGCGGACAGATCATTTATTTGGTAAATTGTGTAGCTTGGATGGTTTAATCACAAAAAGTAAAAGTGGAAGAGCTATATTTGCTAATAATTGTTATTTATATAAAAGACAGTGTACGCAAATATAACGAAAACTCGTTTTTTTTTAATCATGTAGGCCCGAGTTGAAAAACGTCTCGTCCGTTTAATGAATGTCATATTTTCGCTTTTAATGAATGTCAAATTTCCACTCAGTGAAGAACTTAGTACCGGAAATGGAAATGATTTCAAAGATTTTTTTAAATAATTTTTTAATATGGAGTTTCACTGTGAAAACTGAACTTAATACCCACCTTAAAATATTTTTGGCTAGAGTTGCTAAAGAACAATAACGATTTCTGGTAACGAGGAATTAGAGAATAGCACAATTGTTAGCGCAGCGGTATTTTGTCGACAAAATTGAACTAAACGATTTTCGTTACAAGTTACAGAATTGCGGTATTGCACTGGTAATTTATTTAGGGACCGATTATGGCACACATGAACGGGAAGAATCGTTCGAAATATCTCTATTGTGAATTATGTATATTTTTATTGAACGATAATTATTGAAATTAAGAACGCAAATTATTAAATCGATCATAATTTATGAAAAAAATTTTACATTAAAATGTATATAAAAGTGGAATAACATCCATTAATATAGTTCGATACGAAAGTGCTGCAATTGTGCCCCAGGACTTCGTTGAACTTAATAGATGTTATTTCCCTACAATTCTGCTGCACCGCACTACATAGTTCTAAAATAAAACAGGGCTACTGTGATGATGAACCCACTCCTTTCGCTTCTTTATGTGAAAAACACAAATACGAACTTGTGCTTATGTAGATGATACCTGTAGAGGGGAGGAGGTCAAGAAGGATATGTGAGAGCTGGCATAAGGAACCAGAGGATATGTTCAACTAACCAACCATTCTTGTTAAATATGACCCATTGAACAACAACGAAAACCTCGATGATGATACCTTCACATATTGGCGTTTGTATGACTATCTGTCTATCTTTATGTCTGTCTGCTTGAGCAGCTTGAAAAGTAAGGAATTTCATTTGACAATGTTCACGCTGTGCATGAGTTTGTGTGAGTGTGTGTAAAGGATAAAAATTACACCAAATGAATGTTGAAGGATTGGTTCAGCGGCAAGACTATAAAGAATCCACAACGTTTTTGGTTTCTTCTTTTGTCTTAAGGGTGTGAGTGAGGGGGTTTTAACTTAAAGGTAAATCAGAAAGATATTTAAAAATGTATATCTTATGAAAAACATTGAATAAATGATTTTTCAAGAAAACTTTACGAAACGATTTTTATGATTTGTTATTGGGCATTAAGATTTCGCGATTTCGGTATCGACCAGCGTCGGTCTGCAGTCTAAAGTTAGGTATTAAGATTGTTCACTGTGTAAAGTTTTCACAAAACATCGTTTTCCTTATTGTGGAAATCCTCAAAAAGCGTTTTGCAATAAAAAGACATATAGGCAACTCTCCCATCATATGTTTTACTATCAGCATTTTTTGGTAAATTGTGTTGTTTGCGTAGTGTTATTACAAAAAATAAAAATGGAAGAGCCATATTTGCTATATTCCTTTTTTTAACACGTTTCTTAACTTTAACTTTTAACGTTTCTTAACTTTGGCCAAAAATTTAGAAACGTTTTGTCCAACACTTTAGTAAATGCCAAATTTCCAAAGTGAAGATCTTAGTACCACTAATGAAAAATTTTCTCTGACTTTTTTTCGCTATTTTTTTTTATGGAGTTTCAATATGAAAACTGAAGTTAATATCCACCTTATTAGTATTCTAAAGTCATGGCTTCTGAGTAGGAAGCGCACCTTCTCTTAAAGCGCAATAACGCAATGGTAACGCCATTTGTCAACTTGTCAAAACAATGCGAGGAAAGAAGTGCAAATATTTGTAAAGCATAAATTTGAGAAACATGTATGGCCATAGCAGTCAAATAAAATTTATTAGGATTTGTGCAGGCAATTTTATAAATAATTAGTTTTAATTTTATATTGCCATTCACAATAGAGGATTTATGCGAGAGGCTACACTAATATGAAAAACACATCATGGCAATCCTGACGACAGATGTTTGACATCTGTCGTCGACTTGTCATGGATAGATGTCATTTTATACAAATTTCAAATATTTCAAATTTCAAATAAAAAAGTATATTTGATTAAACTTCATTCTAAGTTTTATTAAAAATGCATTTACTTTTTTTTTAAAAAATCCGCAATTACTTTTTGGGCAACCCAATAATTGGTTTAAATTTAATTATATTGCCATTCACAATAGAGAATTTCTGCGAGAGGCCACACTAATATGAAAACCACATCATGGCAATCCTGACGACAGAAATGTTATTTTATACAAATTTCAAATATTTTGAAGTTTATAAATAGGCTGGTTGATGGCCCTTGTGAGAATACATACATGAGAGTTATCTAAGTTTGTACCGAAAGCAGAATTATACTAAAAATGTCATGCTGTTTGCGTCTTTTGTATTTTTTAAGTATCTATTATTTTCTTTTCCGCAAAGGGAACTATGTCTTAATGAATGTATATAGGGTTTCACGAGTCTTAGCTTAATATGTATATCTTTCTCTATATATATATATTTAATTTTTAAAGCAGATCTGTTTGCCTTGAAGAAAAATAAAATAATGAACGACATCTATAAGCTTGACAATTTCTGTCAAATTTTGAGAGAAATTATAGTCCTTTTATATTTCTATTATCTTTGTTTACATGTGTGCTTATTGCAACGTACACATTACGCGTTTAATTTAAAAGTTTTTTTCGATACAACCTCAAATTTTAGGGGCCCTGGTAGCCGAGTTGGTACCGTGCTCGGAGTGCCAGTGCGGGGGTCGTGGTTTCGTTTCCCACCAAAGGTCTTGGTTTGTCGCTATTGTGGTATCACAATGGACTTGAAATTGTCTAAGTGAGTCTGTGAAGAATCTGATAAACAAAAGAAAAGGATCTTTGTATGCATGTAGAAATTCATTATGGGTATGAACAAGTTCATCTTTTTGATAAAATATCTCTTTTAAAAGGATTTTTTACTTACGAAAAGAAATTCGAAACGAAATTCATCAACCTTTTTTCCTCATTGAGTTATAAAGCCAGAAGGTCTGCTGCAACACTTTGTAAAGTTATTGTTGCCTGCTTGCAATCAGAGATAATGTCAAAGGCTTATGAAAAGCCTACGCCCTACTGAGACACATTCTAAATTACACAGAAGTCTGTAAACTTTCAGAAGAGTGTTTGGCATACTTTGACACACACCTCAAATGTGGTCACAAATGTCAAAGGACCAACCATTAGCAGAGAACGTCAGAAAGATCCTTAGCAAAAGTTCTTTTAAAAAAATATAAAAAATAACTAAAACGCATAAAATTCATGCAATTCTCAGTGCAAAAAGAGTGGGTGCCAAAGAAACTCGTCTATGCTTTGCTGTGGAAATAAAAGCTCTTGTTATGTTTATTGCATTTTCCCCCTTTTTTTTGAACTGATGGTTGGAGTAGGTGGGTAGAAATGGGAGTAATGGATGCTTAAATTCCCATCCATATGGCGCGTTTGGTATTTATGTTAGAGTTACCCTCCCAGGAGTTCCCAAAGCCAGAGAGTCTACTTGCTCGGCTTTGTTTCTTCTTCTGTTTTAGCTGGTTCTTCTTTGCTATTGCAATGGCAAAACGAGTCATAAAGAAATACATTTTATTCGTTTCATTTTCATTTCATTTTTATTTTGTTTCATTTCTGTTTGAGCGCGTTTGTAGTCGGTTTTACCTCTTTGAGTCCCTGGCCCATATGCTCGCCCATCTTTTGAACTCCCTAGCCAAGCGACCACGCCTCCTCCTCATTTTGCTATGTAGTCGAGAAATGCTGCCTTCATCATCCTCATCATCGTAGTCGTAGTCCCACTCTTTGATGTTTTGTGCGTTTTTAAATGCATTTCGTGAGTGAGTAAAGTTTACAAGAGTTTTTAGTTGTTTTTAAAGGTCTTTTTTCCATTGTTTGCTAGTATTTTATGTGCACACACAAATGTAAATGTATATTTGAACAAACTTATAAACATTTCAGGCAAAATATGGGAGGCTCCATTCGAAACTATTTGAATGCCAAAGAAAACACTTTTGGAACAATGAACCACACCGACCGAAGTTGAACCACACCGAAGTTGAACCCTATAGTTGGGGCTAAGAGTCTAGAGACTTTATAACCACAGTTATTTCTTGGCGAAAGCTGCTGCTCACGAGGAAACACATCCCCGCAGAGATAGATATGCGAATCGAGGACGTCTTTCCCCCCAGAAGGAACGTGAAACACCTAGGGGTACGACTGGACGCCAAATTGACGTTTACAGCCCAGACGCAGTACGCGGCACCAAAAGCGGTGATGATAACTGCCCAATTAGGGCGACAAATGGCGAAGATCGGAAGACATCTACAAGGCAGGCTCAAGCTAATGATGGAGGCCTGCAGTAGTGTTCTTTTATATGGAAGCGAGATTTTAGGCAAATCCTTACAGGCCAAATACAGGGCTAAGCCGCTGTTTTCGGTACAGAGGACGGCCGCTTTAAGAGTAACGTCATCGTACCGAACAGTATCTAAACCTGCAGTTCTCATCAGGTACTAAAGCGGATGAAAATATATGACGACAAACTTAACCCCAACAGGAGCCCGTATTGGAAGATATTCGACAAGACACACTGAGCATTTGGTAGTCAAGTATTGGAAGATATTCGACAAGTATTGGAAGATATTTGACAAGACACACTGAGCATTTGGTAGTCAAGATTTAAACAAGGCAGTTGGACCTTTAAACTCATCCCCGATATACAACAATGGATTCGTAGTAAGAAAGAGTGACTTAAACTTCTATGTGACGCAGGCAATATCTACGCATACTTCCGCAAGTATCTGCACAGTATGGGAAAATTCAGCTCTCCATTCTGCATCTACGAAGAAGAAGAGGTGGTGGATGACGATGAAGAGTATACAGTCTTCCGTTGTCACCGATGGCGTGACTAGAAGAGCAGATCGATGAAATAAGAGCAGAAAACCTAACAATGAAAATGTGCAGCAGAGAGGAGAGCTGGAGAGTTGTAACAACTTTTGCCGATGAAATACTCAGGCCAAAGAAAAGAGACCTTGACGCTATATGCAGTGGGTGCATGGACGCAAAAACACTGAGACCTATGGACCTATAGATGTTCCAAGCAATTTAGTTCCTTAGCTATCTCATTTATTGTATCCTGAACTGTGATTAAACTATCGTACTTCAGCATGCAGAGTTCCCCGGCTTAAGGCGACAAGTTAAAAACTCTCCACTCGGTATTTGCACTGCTCTCACACTTTGAATCGCAGAGTATGGGCAGGTCAAATATAGAGTGGGAGCGATTGGCAAAAATAAAAGTTTTTCAGTATAAGTACTGTATTGAAAATATTTTGTTGAATTTTTAAACAACAATAATAAAATTGAATTGAAGTAAATTCTGGATTTTAAAAGTAAAAGACGACTGAAACGGTTTATGTGCTTAAGTATTGTACGCTGCACCAATTTGGAAAAGTACTGTATAAAACATGTTTTAATTAGTGTTTAACAAAAAAAATCGAAAAATTATGAAATGAATGATCTTCGACCTAATGACTAGAATTATGTTCGCTTTTTGATACATTTTTTCGTGATCACGAAAACGACTTGTTGATGAAAATTGTATGCCCGGAAGTTTCGGAGTCACCTAAAAAAAACTTGCAATGTTCAAAAATTACTGTATTGCAATAACTATTTTTTCAATTAACTATTTCTTTCTCAAAACAAAATTTTTATAGAATATTCTAAGAAATTTCGAGACTATGAAAAATTGTAAAAAAAATTACGCATACAGTCAAAGCAATACATTAAAATATTTTGTTTAAAATACTGTAGAATTGGAGTATATTCCATATAGAGAATAAGTTTCAAGATATCTAGACCAAATACAAAACAAAGTACTGTATCGAAATTCGAAAATAAAATTATATCACTTTCCCTGAATTTCTAGTTCGTTAGTTAGAACTTGTATGATGAAACGAGATTTTTAGTGTTAAAATAAATGTCTACAGCGAATGTACTGTATAAATATATTACGTAAAAGTAAACAAAATTAGTTTAAATTCCTTAAACAATCACTTAAAATGGTATACGTACCAAAGTGTCTAAAAGAAACAAAATATAATGTACTGTATACATGTACTGTAACAAACCTATAATATGAAAAGATCTGTATTAACATAATCTTTATGTTTCAAGTTATCTAGACCAAATACAAAACAAATTATACTGTATAAAATCTAGGGGAAAAAAGTACTGTATCGAAATTCGAAAATAAAATTCTATCACTTTCCCTGAATTTCTAGTTCGATAGTTAGAACTTGTATGATGAAACGAGATTTTTAGTGTTAAAATAAATGTCTACAGCGAATGCACTGTATAAACATATTATGTAAAAGTAAGGAAAATTAGTTTAATTTGTTTACACAATGACTTAAAATAGTATATGTAGTTTAATTTGTTTACACAATGACTTAAAATGGTATATGTACCAAGGTGTCTAAGAGAAACAAAAATAAAGTACTGTATACATGTACTGTAACAAACCTATAATATGAGCAGTTCTTTGTTAACACAATCTTTAATTACTTTTACCAGTTTTCAAAAAAAAGTTTCGAGATTTTAATTTTCGAGTAAAAATTTGATGGAAAATAAGTTGGGAAAAATAGAAAAGTACTGTATTGACGATATCTTGTTAAAATTTTAAAGAACAATAATAAAATTAAATTGAAGTAAATTCTTGATTTCAAAAGTTAAGGCGATTGAAGCCGTTTTGTTTGCTTAAGTACTGTACCCTGCAACAATTTGAAAAAGTACAGTATACAAATTAATTTTTGTAATTAATTTTCGAAAGTGTTATTAAAAATGAAATGGAAAAAATAAACGAAAAATTATGAAATAAATGAAAAATTTTGAAAACATAGTACTATGTCCGCTTTTCGTTGTGATTAAATATTTTAGATAATAAATTTTGAAGCAAGAAAACTTGCTGATTTCATTCCGTAGGATATTAATCCACAACTTATAAAACAATTTTGATAAAAGTATAATGTTATCATTAAGATTTTTGTAGTGTTTGAAAAAAGTAATCGCGAAAAATATGTTTTCAATTGTGAACCACGAACACAGTACCAGCTATTACTGGCAAAATAAAACTTGATAACAAAAACTTCTTATACCGATAAAACTTTTTATAACTGATTGCAGAAAAAAATGCCCATGAAAACTGCACGCCTGGAAAATTCGAAGTCACCTAAAAGATACATAATATAAGACTTTGTGGAAAATGTACTGTGCCCTGCAACAATATTACAAAGTACTGTATAAACTATTATGTTTTGCAATAATTTTTCGAAATGTGTTTATAAAAATGAAAAGAAATGAAAAAATTCACCGACACAATCATAATCACAATCGATTGTGGAAGAAATTGCCAATGAAACTCATATGACAAGGAAACTTGCAAATTCATAATTTGAAATTTTTTTTCAATTTTTCTAAAAATACAAAATTTTCCTACCCCATTATTTGTGACCCATATCATTTTATACATCAGTGTATGTATATATATTTTGTTGTGTATATATGTATATAGGCAAGTATGTATACATTTGTATGTATATAAAGTACTGACATCTTTTCTGTTTGAAATATCAAAGTAAGTTAAGTGTTTTCTGCTTTCAGTGAACTTTATAACGTCGGCAAAAATGCAATTTCATTTCATTTTAGCCATAGAAACAATGTTTCGTACAACAACAAAAGAAAGCAAAGGGAAAAAGTATTTTTGAACTAAAGAAAAATAAAATCGAAATAAAAAAATGCGGCAGAAAATAGCGATTTATTTGGCCAAGTGATATGGAATTGTAGATTTTTGAGATTGAGATGGGAGAGCTATAGCTTAAGTGAAGGAAATATTAAACAAAAAGTGGACGGAACAAACTGTACTTCTTTTTCCCCAGTCTTATCTTATAGGCAAGCCTAAAAGTATGCAATATATATTAAACCCCATAACCATAGTCCTCCAACTTCTGTGGAAGAAAAAGGCGCCCTCGGGTATGCTTTATTTTTCAAAGCAAACTAATTATTTTATAAAGTTTTTTCTTTACAAAACTTGCTTTTTCTCCAAGAAATGACTTATGCATATAGTTTTTCTTTTTTTTCTCATATAATACAATTAATATAAAATAAAATGGATTTACGGTGAAATAAGCATGAGGAAAAGGAAACGAAACGAACGAGCGAAACATATAAAATTGATTGACCTATATATGTGATAATAATATATAAAATAATATAAAATGATTGATTTGGAAAAGGATTTTGGAATTTTTATTGATTGATTATAGGAATAGGTATAAATAAAATATGATTACATAAAATGGGACATAAACACTATACACATAGGAGATTTGTGAATGGAATGGGATGGGAACGTTGAGGTTCATTGAACTCATACAAGATCAGATGGACTTACAACTTTGATTTTCGCCTGGATTTCACGTAATTTCCGACGGGCCAACACCTGTATGTGAGAACTGACTTGTTTGCGGGTTCTCGTTTTGCCGGTGCGTAATTTAATATAACGGGCGATAAGTTCATTGCGGCCTGAAAAAATCGAAAGAAAATGAAATGTGAATGAGTTATAAAAAAACAAAAAGGTATAATATTTTCATATTTTTTTAATAAAGTTATGGTCTCCCTATGGTTTTCATTTGCACTGAAGAAATTTCATTATGTGAAAGGAATTTATTGAAAGCTTGTTGCATAACAAAAGGTAGAATATTTCTTTAACATCATTTTTGCAACAACACTTCTCCCCCCCCCCCCCCAAAGAACAACAAAACCCTTAGGCCGGTTTGCCTTAGGTTGGTACCCACCATTTATGCCATAACCCCCTGCAAGCGAATAGGTGAAGCAACAAGAATTATGTACAAACAAATGCAAAACTATTTGCAAGTCTAGCTTGTGTTTATTGTGTGCCAAGGAAGGTTATAGACAACAAACATCATACAATATTTTATATTTGTAAAGAATTTTCCTACTTACAAACAAAAAAGGCAACAATATAAGAAATATAAATATACCATAAAAAGAAAAGGAAAGCAAAACTATGTAAATTATGTGCAAATCTGCTGGGGAAAAATATGAGCAAAAAAAAGGTAGCATATTTTCTAGCGCAAGGTTGCTTTGCTGGCAAGGCAATCTTTTCTTTATCATTGGCAAAGAGAGAATTCCAGGTGAAACTTTATTGTTTGCCTGCTGTTTTGGTGTTGTCCAAATGTTTTCTTCTGTTTTTTTCTTTTTGTAACTTGTTAAAAGATATTAGCATGGGGTTTTCATTCCATCCTCAAAACTATGCAATATTATTATTAGGTTTTTATAGCCAACCTTAAAAGAATGCAATAAAATTTGAGACTATCACAAAAGTGCTTGAAATAAAATGTTCATAGTCATAGTCTAATGGCAAAAATATGAGTGTTTCAAGAAAGTGAAAATAAAATAAAAAAAATTTTGACTATCAAATTAGTGTTTGAAATAAAATATTGGTAGTCAAAGTCCAAAGGCAAAGAATATGAACATTGATTTAAAGTGAAAATATAAAAAAAATGATTTCTGTGCCAAGGTATCTAGAATGTATAAAATATAAGGTACTGTGCAAAATGTTGGTATAAATATACTGTATTAAATGTACTGTGTTAAATGTACTGTATTAAATGTACAGTATTAAACGTACTATATTGAATTTAATGTGTTGAATATATTGTATTAAATGTACTGTATTAAATATACTGTATTGAATGTACTGTATTAAACATACTGTATTGAATGTACTATATTAAATTGTTTTTTTATTTTTCTATGTGTGTTTTCAAAAATCAAATGGAATGAAAAATTAATACACATGTACAGAAAATTTTGCATAATTAATCTTGGTCATGAAAATTATATGCCAGAAATATTGCCAAAATCACAATTTGAAAAAAATCAAATATATTTGAAATAAGATTCTCGTAGCCAAAATCTATAGCGAAAGATTATGAATATTGGAAAAAAATAAAAAAAAAAGCTTTTAAAAATTTTCAATTAAAATGTCTCTTAAAACATGCTTTCTAACAACTTTAGCTTTAGAAAATTTTTGTACATCCAAAGTACTGTATTGAACATATTTCTTTAAATATTTAAACTACTAAATTAGAATTTAAGTAAATTCTAAAATTAAAAATCAAGTTAAACGGTTTATGTGCTATCTAGAAAGCAAAAATTTTAAGTATGTACTGTATAAAATATACTGCAACACAGTAAACATTTTTCATATGTAATTTTAAAAAAATACCCACGAAAACCATATACCAAAGAAATAGCCGAATCACATTTTGAAAAATTCAAAAATATGTTTTAAATAAGATATTCGTTGCCTAAGTTTTATAGCTAATATTGTAAAAACTAAAAAAAGTAGAAGAACTATTTAAAGTGTGTACTCTACTCTGCTTTCAAAATGATTGCTTAAAAGTTTTCTCTGAAGAAAAATATTTTTAAATTAAATAAAATGTTGTATTTCTTTTTATAATTTATCTTCCAAGGGAAAGAAAATCGAGCTATATGACCATGAAAATGAATATCGCTAGAACGGAATTGATTTCAGAAACAACTTCGCTAGAAATTTTCTGAAACAATAACAATTCACCAACAATCCAATACATCCGTCTCTACCTCTACGTTCATGCCCGTGAGAAACTGGTTCAGTTGGCGTTGGCCAATTTCCAACCTACAGCATCGGCTCACGTTGAATTCGGGTAATCATCTAAGACAGCGCCTATCCTGCAATAAAGTGCGCCTAGAGGTACGATTCATGGCTAGCTAGCTTTTAGCAACTTCAATTTCACCCACCACCTTATGACCCACAATAACTTTCCCTATGACTGTCAAATTCTGCTTGCATCTAGCGACGTTACAAGTCTCAATAGGAGATCGTTCAATCGCCTTCAGAGCCTTCGAGTTTGCGAAAACTCGGTCTGAAAGACGCTCCACATCTTCAGAAGTTTATATGATTCCCTTAGGTTAGGTTAAGTTTGGTTAAAAAGAGGGTGCGGATATTAATCCGCCCCATGCCACAATGTACCTAAACCTAAGCCAGAAATCGGCTTGTTGTGCACTCTAAATGCTAAAAAGTAACCGCGAAAAAAACATGTAAAAGCGTGCTAAGTTCGGCCGGGCCGAATCTTAGGTACCCCACCACCATGGATTCCGCTAAAAATGTACCCTTATTAGCAGAGTTTATATTTTAATTATTTTGGCCTCAAGAAGTCATATCGGCTTATGGGTACTTAGGGGGGCCTATATCACCATATTGACGAATTCGGATAACACTTGGCACTGATGTTGTAAGTCATAAGATAGGGTTTTGGGCCAAATTTTAGCAATATCATGTGAAAATGTAGGCATCTGAGGGCTGAAGAAATCAAATTCCGGGGTCGGTTTATATGGGGGCTGTATATGTTTATAGACCATCACGGATTAAATTTCGGCCAAATCGGATGTAAATTGAGGTTTCCAAGGGCTCAAGAAGTCACATCTGGGGATCGGTTTATATGGGCGATTCAGATTATACTTGGCATTGATGTTGCAAGTAATAATTCTAGTCTTTGTTCCCAATTTCAGCGAAATCGGATGAAAATTGAGGCTTCTAGGGGATTAAGAATTCAAATCCAAGGATCGGTTTATAAGAGGGCTATATCTGTTTATAGACCAATGCGGATCGTATTTGGCATGGATGTTGAAAGTCGCAACTCAAGTCTTTTTTCCAAATTTCAGCCAAATCGGATGAAAATTGAGGTTTTCAAGGGCTCAAAGTCAAATTCGGGGATGGGTTTATATGGGGCTATATCGGTTTATAAACCGATTCAGATCTTACTTGGCATGGATGTTGAAAGTCATAACACAAGTCTTTGTTCCAAATTTTATCCAAATCGGATAAAAATTGAGTCTTCTAGGAGCTCAAGAAGTCAAATCGGGGGATCGGCTTATGTGGGAGCTATATCCAAATCTGAACCGATATGGCCCATTTACAATCCCCAACGTCCTACATCAATAAGTAGTATCTGTGTAAATTTTAAGCTTTTGTTCGACCGTTATCGCGATTTCGACAGACGGACGGACGGACATGACTAGATCGACTGGGAATGTCGAAACGATCCAGAATATACGAGGGTTACCTTTTATATTTCGGGATTAGAGAACACAAAAACAAATATTAACCTTCGAAAATCACTTTATTGTTTTTCAAAATATTCACCATTAAGGTCGAAGCACTTTTGCCACTTTGATTGAGGTATCTCCAAAACATGCATTCTGAATGCATCAACCGCTTCTTCAGGTGTCGAAAAACGTTGACCTCTCTTTTTATTTTTCATTCGGTGCCAAGTTAGGCCTATACGGCGGACGACTCATCAAATCGATGTTTTGAGTGGTGAAAAGTCCAGTTGTTTCGTACATTTGGAGCATTTCTTTCGACCAATCGACACGAGCCTTTTTTGAGCGATTAACAAATTATGTGCGATCCAACGCGAACAAATTTTTTTTACCGTCAAATGTTCATGCAATATTGAATGTATGCTGGTCTACACTATCTGCACTAATTTCTAAGGTTGTCTCAATCTCACGATAGGTCACATGGCGATCTTACAACATCCGTTGGCGCACAGAATCAATGGTTTTTGGAACAACAACTGATTTTGGACGACCTTCATGAAATTCGCATTGGAGTGAACTACGACCTCGGTTGAATTCACTATACCATCGATAAACACTGGTCCTTGATGGAGCTTCATCGTCAAAAATTTAAATAAGTTCATCGAAGAACTGTTGTTGAGTTAATCCACATCGAAAGTTGTAAAAAATAATCGCACAAACATTTTCACGATTTATTTCCATCTTTTGGGCGAGATGAATCTTTTAAGTTGCTGTAAACAACACAAATAGCGCTCATAAGTCAAAACGTTCTGAGTACGTATAACCACAAAAATGTCAAGCTTTACGATAGAGCTGTCAGTTGGCAGATTGCAATGCAAGGGTTGCCCTATCCCGAAATATAAAAGGCAACCCTCGTATATACCTTATGGGGTCGCAGATCAATATTTCGAGGTGTTACAAACGGAATGACTAGACAAGTATAGCCCTATCCTATGGTGTTGGGTATAAAAATCGAAATTAAAAATTCCGTGCTACTTATAAAATCCCTAATTGTTTAACATACCTCGCCCCAATGTTGGCTCATATCTGGTATTGTGTCCTCACCTAAGTGACGCTGTTTGTTAGCCGCGAAAGCCGCTTTACTGTTCTACAGTATAACATAAACGTTTGTCGCCCACGGCCCTTACTCTGACTGCGTCGACACGAAAGGCTTCGATTTAACCAAGTTCATTGATGGCAGTCCCCTGGCCTTCACTGCCATATCGTCTGCTCTTCCATTCCCCCTTACTTCGTTATGGCCCGGCACCCAAACGATGAAGATCGAGTCATCCTTCGAGAAGGCGTAATCTTCTTGTTACACTCCAAGACTGTGACTGTTCGTGACCTTACCGTCGTGTTTGTTATTTCCCTGATGGGCATTTGACAGTTCGTAAAGATGTTCACACTCGACGTCCACGAATTAACAGCACACCACCTCGCGCATACAGTGATCGCCCCAAATCTGCAGTATTTTTAGGCAGCCGAAAACAGATATCAGTCCCTGGGTTCTCAATGTAGATCTCCAGATATCAGTCCCTGGGTTCTCAATGTTGGTCCCCAGGCCTACTCTGTCGCCTAGCTTTGATCCATCTGTGTAACATGATCTCCCAGATAGCAATGCCAGAGTTCCGTCAATCCAAGGACTGTGCCTCTTACACCAGTGTTTCGCATTTGAACACTCAAGTGTCATCTCAGGTATCCGATCGGAAAACTCTTCTATTCCATGCAGGTTTCCTATCGTCGCCGCGACTATCGCGAGCCATTCTCCCATTGCCTTAAGTGTCATAGCCGCAGTGACTGCCTCAAACTTTATCTGTATATCTATGAGTCGGATATCTAGGCCATTCCCCCATTGCCTTAAGTGTCATAGCCGCAGTGGCTGCCTCAAACTTAATCTGTATATTTATGAGTCGGATATCTAGAATAGTCTCCAGTACCCTAGTGGGTGTGGTCCTAATCGCTCCGCCTCAGGGTTTACCAAGTTTATTGACGGCAGTTCTCTGGCCTTCACTGCCACATCGTCTGTTCTCTCATTTCCCCTCACTCCACTATGGCCCGGCACCAGCTTAAAGCTGCCAAACAGTACTAGAGACCAACCCTCGCCTTCTCATCTTCAAAGTACCTTAGAATCCCATTGATAACACATCATAGGATAAAACCTCTCCCATTCTCGGAAAAAATTAATGCAATTTTTTCTAAAGACACAATTTCTATGAAAGTTTCTCTTAAGACAAAAATTCTTTAAAACTTACCCATAAAAAGAATAAACTTTTTTAAGGTCATTTGAACATAATTTGTTCCCCCATGCACGACAGATGGACTTGTCATCTGTTGCTAGACACAACGACTTGTCCTGCAAGTCAATTCTTATTTCCTTGGTTTTCTCTCTCTTTATGCTTTCCAAATAGTTTATCACAGAGTTTGTTCACAATTCATCATACACATCGTCATTATGACGTTGATTATCCTCATCTACATAATGATAGCATTGACAATATTCAGCTAAAGTTGTAAATTTCTAAAAAAGACTTCTTCTATATATACAAAAAATGGCAGAGTATATATAAAAATGACTATATGTGCATGTGTATATGTTTGTAAGAACTTACTCTACCCTGAGGGGGGTATCAGCAACAGCAGCAGCAGCTAAAGCATATTAGATCCTTCAGACATAATAGTTTTTTATTTTGCATTCTTCTAAAATACGAAAGGACACAACACTTATATACAAAAAAAAAGGAAAAAATATAAAAGCAACGAAACAAGAAGAAAAAAAAATTGAAAAAAAAACGGAAGATACATTCAAAGTTAGTGGAATATAATAGAAAGTCATTTGGTACGCTTAGGTTATGCTGTTTTTCTTCCTCTCCCCACTTTTCCCCTTACCATAGTCGATGTGTGTCCGTTGATTCCCTGAAGGACGTGATGAATTTTTTGCATAAGTTAACTCTATCTTCTAAACCCCAGGACAAAATAAAAACTGTTAAAAGGGGGTGGGGGCCACAGCTCCGGGTGGCGGTTAGCTATAGGAAATCACAATTTTATTCCGTTGTATGCGTGTGAGTGAGCACCAGTGAGCCACGAAGCAACAGCAGCAGCATCAGAAAAAGGACATTAGAATATTGAAATAAATCGAGTGGACAACTATTTAAATTGAATTTTATGTTGTAAGTAAGGTTGGCTTTTTTCCCTACTCCTTTCCCTTCTATTTACTACTTGTTTTCTGTTTGATCCGTTTGGTCGGACAAACCCCTAACCCCGTTTTTCTTGTGTTAAATCTAATTTTGTCAAAAAGGATCAAATCAAATAAATTTTATATTAAAATTTATATAAGAGAACTACTACAAGGGTTGACAAAAGAGAATATTTATGTTGATGAAAGGGTGATGAGATAGCTTAAGGAATTAAACAATCACTTTAAATGATTTTTAAATACCCAAGCATGTTAAATATTGAATTTAGACATTGCAAAAAAAAAACAAAAAAAAGTAAAAGCGTGCCAAGTTCGGCCGGACCGAGTCTTATATATACTCAAGCCAAATTCTTTGATTGGTACCTCTTTATGGGCAAACAAAGGATAAAGGATAAGAATTGTTATGCTATTGGAGCTATGAGGTTACTAATATGAGGTTACAACAGGACAACATTTCAAGCAAATTGGATAAGAATTGCGCCCTATAGGGGCTCAAGAAGTAAAATCGGGAGATAGGTTTATATGGCTTAAGAAATAAAATTGGGCAATAGCTTTACATGTGAGCTGATTCAGACCATATATGGCATGTACTTTATATAGAAGCAAAATTTCATACAAATCATCCGAATAATTACGCCTTCTGTACATCGGATTCTATGAGAGCTACGAGGGTTGCCTTTTATATTTCGTGACTGAACAAATCTTGTGTTGCAATCTGTTATCTGACAGCTCTATCGTAAAGCTCGAAATTTTTGAGGTTATACGTATTCACAACGTTTTGACATACGAGCGCTATTTGTGTTCTTTACAGTAACTTAAAAGTTTCATCTCGCCCAAAAAATGGAATTAAATCGTGAAAATTTTCGTGCGATTATTTTTTAAAACTTTTAACGTAGATTAACTCAACAACAGTGCATCGATGAACTTAATTGAATATTTGGCGATGAAGCTCCATCAAGGACCAGTGTTTATCAATGGTATGGTAAATTCAACCGAGGTCATAGTTCACTCCAAAACGAATTTCGTGAAAGTCGCCCAGTGGGATGGGAAATAAAATAAGGGGGAATAAGTCTGACATTTTGGAACGGATAGAGATATCTTCATGAATTCAACCGAGGTCGTAGTTCACTCCAAAACGAATTTCGTGAACGTCGCACAGTGGGACGGGAAATAAAATAAGGGGAAATAAGTCTGCCATTATGGAACGGATAGAGATATCTTCATGAATATTTATATGGTTATAGCAGAGGTGTTATATGCAAAATTTCAGGGTCTTAGAAGTCCCAGGGGCCCATTGATGGGCCTTCAAATTTGGTCACTTCGGCCCTACAAAGTTTCGTTCGGGCTGTCGAAAGCGCATTTATGGTCCGATTTTCAAAATGTTTGTTTGCAATACAAAATACATCAAAAAATACACTTTTGTGAAAAATAAAATAAAAAAATTTCTATAGAATTTTTTAAAAAACAAAATATCTATAAAATTTTTGGAAAGAAAAATTTTCTATGAAATTTCCTCTCAAGAAAAAATTTTCATGAAATTTTCTCTTAACATAAAATTTTTATTAATTTTTTTATAAACATAACATTTCTATGAATTTTTCTTTAAAGACAAAACGTCATTGATATTTTATCGAAAGACACAATTTCAATAAAATTTGATACAAAGACAAAATTTTTATGATTTTTGTCTTTTTCCTTTAACAAAATTATTCTCAAGGCTAAATTGCGATTCTTTCTTTCTATTAAAGGCGGCTTTTGAGATTTTCTACCATATTTGTGCGCATCTTTAACGATTTTTCTCTTAAGAAACTAAATTTTTCTTATTTCACCCCGAAAAGTATGCAATAAAAACTGTTTCCATATATTTTTGAAAAGTTAACCGATGAATAATATCTGTTTTTTTGTATAAAAAGCATTGAGAAATGTGTGGCTATAATTTTAATGCGGGTTCAAAGTACTTTTACCAACAAAAATGAAACATTCAAAATATCTTTATGCGCCCTTTAATATGCTAAGAAAATATATAATAAAATTTTCTAAAAGTCAAAATTTATATAAAATGTTCCCAAACACAGAATTTCAATGAAATTCTATCTAACTGCAAAACTCCAATGACATTTTTCTCTAAGGACGACATTTTATCTAAATTTTAATAAATATGAAGTAAATATAACTATCAAAATTTTTATAAATATGAAATAATTTTTCATTGAATTAAATGTGTAACCATAATATTTTTTAAGCAAATAGAAATATCTATCCCAACAAAATAATAATAAGAAAACACATGAGCATTTCTGGGCACCTTAAAATATGCTTGCAAAAATAGTTAATATAATATTCGAAAAGAAAACATTTTATATTATTAGGTTTTATTCTATTGATTAATAACCATTTTAGTTATTGAGTAGGCCACCGTGGCGCAGAGGCTAGCATGTCCGCTTATGATGCCAAACGCCTGGGTTCAAATCCCAGCGTAAACATCAACAAAATTTTTAGCGGTGGTTATTCCCTTACTAATGCAGACTACTTCTGTAAGTATCTTGCTATGTTAAAACTTCTCTACCAAGTGGTGTCGCTTTGCGACACTCCGTTCGGACTCGGCATAAAAAAGCAGGCCCTTAAACATTGAGCTTAAACTTTAATCGGACTGCATTCATTGATATGAGAGAAGTATACCCAGTTCCTTAATGGAATGTTCAAGGGAAATTTGGTAGTAGTATCTGAGTTATTGAACCTCGAAGTTGTCTTTAATAAATAAAACAGTTAGAAAATATTTTTTACTACATTTTCCCAAGTATACAAATCTTTTAAGTATTGCTTAATTTTTCCCCGAAGCCAAAACTTTTTTTATCCACCATTAACAATTATCCCCCTTGAGAAACCTTTATTTCCTTTTAAACCACCCAAAAGTATGCAATAAAAATTATTATCTTACCAAAATATACTTTTGGAAAGTCAACCAATAAATTATGTCGTGCTGTGGTAAAAGTTTTGTGTAAATTAAGCATTGAAAAATTTGTGGCTGTAATATTTTTAACGCGAGACAAAAATATCTATCCCAACAAAAAACAGGAAAACGATGAACAATCTCTATGCGCCCCAAAAATATGCTACCAAAAATATTTATGATAACTAATAAATCAATAATGATGAAAAGTGTTGCTGGCATTGGTTTTAGTGATGTGGTTGGAAAAGTTGTTTGGATCCCCTGGGGGCAAACCAACATCATCCAACAAACTACTTGACACAAGAGGATTTCTGAGTGTGTGTGTGTAAGAGTGTGCAAAAGAGAAAGCGTACACCCACACAAAAATCCATATTAACACATGCTCTCTATGTTTTTCTTTTTGAAGGATGGTAATAAAAATTTCAATTATCTCTTATGCTTTTTACAAACTCACACAAAGCGAACAACATCCACACTTAAACAAATTCACACATACACACACTCTCATCCATAGCAACATTTTCCCATTTTCGTTTGAATGTTAAAGAGGAAATATCCAAAGACAAGAGCTCTTTGGTACACATGAAATATTTACCACATGCATTATGAAAACATCAGGCATGATGATAAAAGAACGAACAAAGGTTGATGCTGCGAGGCTGTGAGAACATGAAAGCCAGGGAGGGGCGGGTGGGGAAACATCAAGAATAAGCGATGCCAAAAATACTTTGCCAAATACTCCTGTGAATATTTGTTCATTCTGTTAGCCGCCAATGCCGCCAAACAAAGTTGATAATGATGACGCTGATAGGGAGTATATGTGGTATTTTGTGGCATATGGGATGTTGAAGCTATGAAGCTAGCATCGCTGTTAGCGGCTGATGATGTTATGGCTGCTGATAATGATGTTGCCAATAGTTTTCAGCGAATATTGAAGAAGAATTTGTTGAGTGCAACATGATGGAAAATATTTGTGGTAGGAAGTAGTATCACTTCATATCTTCATGTACCAAAGTTACTGCATATGTTTTTAAATGGAATAAACGAGGGGCATGACAGAAGTAATGGAAGGTTTTTATGAAAATCCATACGCAAATGCAAATTTGCCCATGAACATGCCATTTAGGAACAGGGCACATCAGATTTTTAGGATTTGTATGAACGTTAATTTTTTCTGTTTATAACAGGGCTAAAACCAGCAAAAATTTATTTTTATTTTTACAAGTTATTGAAAATCTTCGTGAAGCTTTACTGTCCTAAGTTTGGTTAGTTAATTCTTTCCCCTCTTAAATCAGAAACCTTTTTGCTATTCAGCTGCATTTATAAAAATGAAAGAATTTGTCATATGCATTGTTGATTTTATTCAAAAAAATTGGAAATATACTTATCGGGGTATTAATTATTTCATCCAATGACAATCCGAATGTTCTGTTAAATAAAAATTCTAAAAATTGAAGAGGTTTAAGCATATACTTTTTTGGATAACCTAAATGTATGCAGTAGTTATTAACAGATTATTCGGTAAGTTAAAGTTTTTTATATGAATATTTTTTTTTTGTTTGAATCATCAAGAGATTTGTGAATCTAAACAATTTATTTCCCAAAATTTATTTTAACGCCTATAAGTATGCAATAATTAAAAAAATCATAAAAATGTCTCATGAACAACCCATCTAAGGTATACTACAAAACATGTACGACAAAAACGATAATTTGATTGAAATAGAATTGTTGATATGGAATAATATATTTAACCCCCTAAAATATGCAACAATTTTTATATACTAAAATTTTGTGCTAATAAATGAAAGGTCCTGTAATACTATGAAAGCTTTTCAGGAATGAACCAACAAAGGGACGTGGTATGGAAAACATTTAAGGACTAGCACGTAGCAAAGGAATTCTCAACTTAGATTTTCTTATTCGACGTTACTTTTTAGTATTTAGAGTGCACAACGGGAAGACTAATAACCGAACCCCCTTTCCAACTTAACCTAAACGCTAAGACACTAGGGATAAATGTCTATAACATACTAAAATTTTAATTTATTTTTTCTTAAGCCCTAAAAGTATGCATTACATTTATTACATCAATATTGAGAAATAGAGCTCTGGCTTTCGGCACTTGCCAAAATTACCATTTGTTTTAGTTTATTTTTCCCTTCAACCCAATATTTCATAGTATCCTTGGAATTTCCTTTGGCAGTTTTCTCTTTTTTCAACTTTTTTAAATAACTTAAAGTTGAAAAAAGTTAACTTTAATAAAATCTATATGAAAGAGTGTGAATAATGACTGCTTAAAGTTGTGGATTTTTGTTTTCAACAAGTTTAAAAAGAATTCTTCTTTTCATCGTCCCTTCTCACACTTCCAGAGTCTGTTGGTGCTACCTCCCATCCTATGTTAAGCGGAAAATTGTTTTGTAATTAACATAAAACAAAATTGTTTTTATTTTTCCTTTTCAGTCAGCTTCAGCTATTCTGCATCCATTTTTTCTGATGCCAAAGATATTCCACACTAAAAAATTCCATAAAAAAGGAAAAAGGAAGCGCAGAAGGCTTAAGGTGTCATAATAGTGAATGAAGAGGAAGTTTTGTTGTGGCAAACGTCATCAGCAGCAACAACATCATCATCGTCATTGTCGTTGAGATATGATGAGATGCGCCAAAGATATTTTTCGTATTTCCACCTTAACTTTTGTAATTAGTGTAAATAATTGAAAATAATATCAAACACCGCTAATTAGCGTCAATGCATACTTTTTATGTCACTCTTCTTTTTTTTTAGCTTGGTGCTGCAAAATCTCCCACAGGGATTTGGCTTGGTTTAAGTATGTAGGGTGAAAACAAAAACTGGTAAGTTTTTTTTCGGATTTAATTAATACCGCAGAGACTTGGCATTTAAAGCAGCTGGGATAAATATTGGCGTGGCTCACATATCTATAGACAATAATTTAATCTTTAAATCCCAGCATATTAAATCTGGTTTAATTGTAACAAAGAGGGTAATTTTGAAGGAAATGCAGTAAATTTTAGTGTAAGCCTTTGTATATGCTACAATATATTATTTTAAGTGATTCAAATTAATAGTGTCTAGGTGGCGTGTTAAAGTCTCAGCCTTAATACATTCCTCAGTTTTTGACAAATTTAATAAAGTTATAGTTAAAAATAAACATAGCCTATTTTTGGGTGCATATATTATTTTTATTAAAAATTTTGCATACTTTAGGATAGGAAAAACCATTGTCTTATTGATGTTGGTTTAAACATACTTGTGGAAGACTTAATCATAAATTGTTAAAAAATATTTGGGATATTTTTTGTCTCTTTTGGTTTTTGTTCCATTTTAAATCATATATCTTGGTTCAAATATAACAACTAATGTGTGGTTTAACATAATGAACTTCAAAGTGAAATCTATTTGAAGTAAATTTCTACACCCTATAAATTTTCAGTATAAACAAAAATAAACCAAAGTGATACCATATTTCATAATAACACACTACATTATTATTACATATACTCTTCACATCTATTGGCTGTTCACCCAATGACTACCGTATCCGCAATAAATCTTTCAATGAAACATTTTCTTTGTTCTCTTCATTGTATTCTTCTTTTTTGTAAATCATGTAAAATATCTAAGGGCAAGACCATGCATACACACTCTAAAATAAAGTGAACACAGGATAAGGTAAAATTATGGAAAAAGTCTTGACAAAGGACGAAACATACGAAAGGACCCAAATTTGAGAAGGATGACAAAGACTTATAAAGAATCTATATAAGTCATTACAAATGTTTTTTTTTTCAATAATGGTGGTGGAAATGTTTTCAATGTAACCTGAGGCTATAAATATTTTTCTTTGCACAACACAAAAATTAAACTCTTATACAAAGTTGAAAATACTGAAAACCCAGGGACGTACACTCAACGAATTTTTTTTATTCCAAATGGCCAAAAGTTTGCTAATACAACAGTATTTGTCTGCTGAAAATGAGAAAGAAGACTGTTTTTTTTATTTTATTTTATTTTGTTTTTATAATACTCATCACCATAGGATAAAGTGTATATTCATTATACCATCCCCTTTGCAACACATCGAAATGGTTGGAATTCGAACCTGTGCACACGTAGCACCAGCAAGAGCCGTTGCCGTTGTTCAACGTCCGAAACCAAAAACAAACACACTTTGAAGGCTTTGAAATATTAGGATCGGCCTATAAATAGTGTGTTGGTAATATGTGAAAAATTCGGCTCTGGCTTTATGGGTCAGTTCCTGCACCGAATAGCGATCACAATTAAGAAAAAAAAAAAAACAAATTTGAGGTATCTTTACCAATTTTACGGTAACAGAAGAATTTTGGCAATTTACGATTTTGAAAAAAATTAGGGTGGCCCCCCCCCAAAATGAAGTCCTGGCTACGTCCTTGATGGGAGGTTATCTAAATCTGAACCGATTTCAATTACATTCAATAGCAATACCGGGAGTCATAAGGGAATCCTTTGTGGCAATTTTGGTGTAAATCGGTTAACAAAAGACCAAATTATTGCCATACTAGTCCAAATCGGACGAACATTTATATGGGAGCTGTATCTAAATCTAAACCGACTTTTATAAAATTCACCAATAATGTCGAAACTTATAAAAGAATCAGTCGTGCAAAAATTCGTGAGAATCGGTTTACAGATGACGATATAATTGCAATTTTAGCCCAAATCGGACGAACATATATATGGGAGCTATATCCAAATCTGAATCGATTTTTATACCCACCAGCGAAGTATGGGGGTATATTTATTTTGTCATTCAGTTTGCAACAAATCGAAATATCCATATCCGACCCAATAAGGTATATATATTCTTGATCAGTGTAATAATCTAAGGCGATCTAGCCATGTAAATCTGTCTGTCTGTTGAAATCACGATACAGTCTTTAATAATAGAGATATTGAGCTGAAACTTTGCACATATCCTTCTTTTGTCCGTAAGCAGGTTAAGTTCGAAGCTGGGCTATATCGGACTATATTTTGATATAGCCCCCATATAGACCAATCCGCCGATTTAAGGTCTTAGGCCAATATAAGCCACATTTATTATCCAATTTTGCTGAAATTTGGGACAGTGAGTTGTGATAGACCAGTCGCCATCTTTCTTCAATTTGACCCATATCGGTCCAGATTTGGATATAGCTGCCATAAAGACCGATCTCTCGATTTAAGGTCTTGCGGCCATAAAAGGCGCATTTATTGTTTGATTTCGCCGAAATCTGAGACAGTGAGTTTATTTTAGGCTCTTCGACAGTTTTCTGCAATGGGGCATAAGGTATGCATTTTCACCGGATTTTGACGAAAAGTGGTTTACATATATACCGGAGGTGATGGGTATCCAAAGTTCGGCCGAACTTAACGCCTTTTTTCTTGTTTCCAATTTCAATAGAGACGAATCTCTAGGCCCGAGAAAATGTTTGTGCCAAATTCGAAGACGATCGGATGAAAATTGCAACCTGTACTTCGTACACAAATTAACATGGACAGATGGGCATAGCTAAATCGAATCAGAAAAAGATTCTGAGTCGATCGGTATGTTTATCAATGTCCGTTTTGGCTGAAATTGAGCATGTGGTGTTTTGTTATGACTTTCAATAGCTTTGGCGGTTACGGTCCAAATCGGTCTATAACCTGATATAGCTCCCATATAAACAGATCTCCCAATTTAACTTCCCCTTACAAGCCGCAATTTTTGTATGATTTCGCTGAAATTGAGCATATAGTTTTTCGTTATGACTTCCAAACACTGTGCTAAGTACGGTCCGAATCGGTCTATAACCTGATATAGATCTCATGTTAACCGATCTCCCGATTTGACTTCTTGAGCCCTAACAAGCCGCAATTTTTGTACGATTTGACTGAAATTTTGCATGCAGTGTTCCGTCACGACCATGGTGGTGGGTTCCCAAACTATTTTTATCTTATCTTATTGCATTTTATTTTATATTTTACTTTTCGAATTCATTTTTATTTTTTTTTTTTAGTTTATTTTGTATTGTTTTATTTTATTTTATTTTGTATTGTTTTATTTTATTTTCCTTTATTTTATTTTATTTTATATTATTTTAGTTTTTATTTTATGTTTTTTTTATTTTATTTTATTTTATTTTATATTATTTTAGTTTTTATTTTATTATATTTTATTTTATATTTTTTATTTCATTTTATTTTATTTTATTTTATTATATTTTGTTTGGTTTTATTTTATTTTATTTTATTTTATTTTATTTTATTTTATTTTATTTTATTTTATTTTATTTTATTTTATTTTATTTTATTTCATTTTATTTTATTTTATTTTATTTTATTTTATTTTATTTTATTTTAATTTATTTTATTTTATTTTATTTAATTTTTTTTTTTTATTTTATTTAAATTTTTATTTTATTTTATTTTGTTTTATTTTATTATATTTTATTTTATTTTATTTTGTTTTATTTTTCTTATTTTATTTTATTTATTTTTTTAAATTTTTTTATTATTTTTTTTTATTTTTACTTTATTTTATATATTTATTTTATATATATATAATTTATACTTTATTCTTGTTTTAATTTTATTGTTATTGTATTACTTTATTGTATTATTTTATTTTATTTAATTTAATTTTATTTTTTTTTTCAATTAAATTATATGTTAAATGGATTTTGCTAGCATAAGTAGGAGTCATATTTGAGAATTTTATCACATTATTTAAGTTAGGTTTTATATATGTGATATTTTTTTGTTCCCTGTGCCAAATGTTTTGGGGCTAAATTTAAATTTCCTTATCCACATTTGAGCATCATATAATTTGCTCATATTTAAAATACCCCCACACACAAGTACTTTTTTGTCTCCATTTAATTCAATGTGTCTATGGAGTCATTCATTCATACATGCAATTTTCAAATGTGATGGCGGCAACAATTTTCCACTACATTATTACAATAAATAAAATTAACAACAAATTTTCCAGCAACATTTTTTCCGTTAGAGGATTTTGATGATGGCGATATCTGTGAAAACGTCACTTTATGTGGGGGCAGCATAAACAATATGCATTAAATGCGATTACAGCACATTTCCTCATCAGCGTCAGCATCACCATAAGCATCAGCGTTAGACTCCTCCTAAACATTATGGTCGAAGTTATCATAGTTTTTAGTAGTATGCACATTTGCTTCCTACCTTGCTGCGATATGGAATGGGTTGGATGGATGGATGGACTGACTAACTCACTGACTGGTCTGAATGAATTTTGCAAACAATCTCTGTCATTTGTTTTGTTCGTGTACTCGTATATGCCGGTCTAATGTTTACTTGTCTGCCTGCCTCCCATTGGTGACTGACGGATGGATGGAGGGACAAGTCTCCCCGATCTTGTCATATCCATTGCAGGCTTTGCAAATCCCATCATCATATAAAACAAACCATTATGACCTCCTACACTGACTTTAGGCAATTGGTAAATGTTGTTGTTGTTGTTTTGCCTGGCAGTTGTCTAAATTTAATGACAATTCGCTTACTGTCTTTGGATGCCTAATATTTCTTGGTGGTAGATTAGCATGACAAAAAAAGTATCAAATATGACTAAACATATCATTCCTAAGACCACGGTAAACAATTTTAATAGAAAATCTTGTCAAATTTTATGATGAAAATAAAAAGATAAAGAATTTTATTTTTAATAAGATTAGCAGAGATGCAAATGCAAATTTGTTCATGAACATTCCATTAAGGAACAGGGGCAAATTTCTCACATATCAATGAGTGATATCCAATTCAAGTTTAGGCTCAATGATAAGGGGCCTCCTTTTTTATAGACGAGTTCGAACGGCGTGCCGCAGTGCCAAACCCCTTTGTGAGGAAGTTTTAACATGGCTGCCATAGTAAGTAGTACCGTACCATACAAATGTCTCTAGCAATAGGAAGGGATGGACACCGATGAAATTTTTGCTAGGATTCGAAGCCAAGCGTGCAACCTCATAGGCGAAAATGCTACCCTCTGCTTTACGGTGGCCTCGATTAGCAGAGATACAATAATAGAATTAATTAAATAGTTAACTTGATTTTAAAGACATTTTAATTTGTTTTTGCAAAAGGAAGAAAACTCTGAAGCCATATACCAGACTAAACAGGCCTTAGTGTAACTTATACAAAGCCTAACCTAAAAGTAGGCAACAAATTTTATAAAAATAATAAAAATAAGTATTTATGAGCATTATAAACAAATTTCAAGACTCTAAAGTATTTTTTAAGCACATTTAAAGAAAATTGATTATGTGCTGCAGATAAATATGCATATTTGTTCGCAAATTTTAAACCGAACTTTATACTTAGTCATCACATTTTTTAACACACCCTAATATGAAAAAGAATAAACAAATATATATATATAAAGGGTGATTTTTTTGAGGTTAGGATTTTCATGCATTAGTATTTGACAGATCACGTGGGATTTCAGACATGGTGTCAAAGAGAAAGATGCTCAGTATGCTTTGACATTTCATCATGAATAGACTTACTAACGAGCAACGCTTGCAAATCATTGAATTTTATTACCAAAATCAGTGTTCGGTTCGAAATGTGTTCATTCACCGTAACGTTGCGTCCAACAGCATCTTTGAAAAAATACGGTCCAATGATTCCACCAGCGTACAAACCACACCAAACAGTGCATTTTTCGGGATGCATGGGCAGTTCTTGAACGGCTTCTGGTTGCTCTTCACTCCAAATGCGGCAATTTTGCTTATTTACGTAGCCATTCAACCAGAAATGAGCCTCATCGCTGAACAAAATTGGTCGATAAAAAAGCGGATTTTCTGCCAACTTTTCTAGGGCCCATTCACTGAAAATGATTTGCAAGCGTTGCTCGTTAGTAAGTCTATTCATGATGAAATGTCAAAGCATACTGAGCATCTTTCTCTTTGACACCATGTCTGAAATCCCACGTGATCTGTCAAATACTAATGCATGAAAATCCTAACCTCAAAAAAATCACCCTTTATATAATATTTGTTTTTAATTTATATGTAGGCCACAATTCGTTATGAGTTAAACAATCTCATATTCTCCAAGAAAACTTAAAAAAATTGTTAAAAGTTTACAAAACCCTCAAAAGTATGCAAGGTTTTAGAAACAAGCTAATCATATTAGTTAAACATTAAGCTTAAAACTGAATCGAAAAACACTCATTGATGTTGGCTAAGTTTCCTCGCTGTTTCCAAATATAAGGCTCGGGGTCAAAATTGCACAAAAACTTGAATGCAATCTCAACACTTAACATAATTTTTGTTTCAATATCCAGCCTAAAACTATGCTATTCAAAATATCTTATAATATAATTTCTGCTTTTTAAATTTTTAATTGAAATAAATGAATTTAAATAACGCGAAGATGCTTTAACGTCTGTTAGCAAGGAATTTTTTTTTTTCTTTTTATTATCTGCATCAAAATATTCCACAGACAAACGAGACCCCTAGACATACACAGATAAATTGTTTTATAGAATTTCCAGACATACATAGATATGTATGTGTCTGCATAAAAATGTATATAAGTTTGTTTCATACAATCGTTTTAATTTACACCATCTAATCAAAACTGAACAGAGGTCATCATTGTCTATGGCAGGAGAGAGCGCCATCACATAAAACTCAATACAATTGCACGAATCAGCATCACCATCATCATTGCCTGCAGTACTGGCCTTCCCCCTTCTTTGCTAACTATAGCCAATTGCTAGAGGAAGTATTGAACATTTTCAAAGCAAAAAAACAAAAAAAAAATAACAAGAGAAAAACACATTCATTCTAACATTGGCCGTATGCGGCAGCAATGACAACAAATAGATATCATCTATCGGTTGGTTGGTCGTGTCAGTTTGGTAGTCAAGAGTAGCCCCCAAAGATCACTGCAAGGGTTAATTGGGATTTCAATTAAAAGCAAAGTGTTGGCATTTTCTAAAACACTTTTGGCGGCTGGTAAAATTTAATCAATTTATTTGAGGGTATAATGAAAAAATTGCAAAAAAATTCGAAATAAAATAGAAATAGTTGGTCAGTCAGGAAATTGATTGTTATATAAGGGAGAGGCGTTACAACGACTGACTGTGAGTTGTTGGTTAGTCGGAGGGTAAAACACCTTGTCCTTAGATTTACTTAAGTAAATGAGAGACTGGTCACAATCCAAATTCTTTTCATAAAAAAAAATACTTTTATACCAGTCTAATTTGTTTCCATGTCCTGTCTGAAGAAAATATATGACAGCTATCCCGCATATGACTTTAAAATCGTGCTAGCAAATTGTAATGCCAAGATAGGAAGGAAAGAAGGAAACAGTTCGCAATAGTCTAGGTTAAGTAAGGTTAGGTTCACAATAGTTTTGGTTAGGTTCGGTTGAAAAGAGAGTGCAGATATTAATCCGCCCTATGTCACTATAGACATACAGATAAATACTTAAAAGTTATCTGAAAAAATTTAACTCGCATCAGTCTGATAGTGGCGGCGATAAGCATACCACAAAGTCAATCTCCGATGATGACCAAGTCACAATGAGGTCTAAATAGTTGAAGAAACACATGGCAACAGGAGCCGATGGGTTGCTAGCTGAACTATTAAAGACCGCACCAGACACGGAGATAAGGTGACGAGCACTTACAGGACGAAATCAATGATAATAGTATACAATGCTAAAGAACTAGTCAAAAAGAGAAATATGTAGCAGTAAACTGGTAGAAAAACAATAAGGCAGCAGGAGCCGATGAGTTGTCAGCTGAAGTAATTAAGGCTGGAAGTGCACGTTGATAAGGTGTATGCATTAGTTTGCCCGCTCGATTTGGCGAGGAGAGCCATTTGGATAAGCCAGGCCGTGTTTTGAACCCAGGACGTTCTGGCAGCAATAAGCGGTTGCCGTCATCTTGGCGTTCAAAGCCATCAACACAACTTCTAAACAATGCACAAAACTGTACAATGCAAAAACTTATCCCCAAAGGGGTGTGGCTCGGACTCGGTTATAAAAAGAAGGCTCTTTATCATTTAGCTAAAAACTTGAATTTGACAGCACTCATCGACAATCACAAAGAGCTATACTAGTATGTAAAAGAAACCCGACTAAAGAACAAGGCAGCGGAAGCCTATGGGTTCAACCAGTTCAACTGTTTAAGACTGGAAGCGATACGCTGATGAGACGTATGCATCAGAGATCTGGCTAGGAGAACCATCTTTCTATAGTGACACGGTTGAAGAACAACAAGGTAGCAGGAGCCGATGGGTTGCTCTTAAACATCGAGCGAGACAAAACGATCAGACGACGAGCACTTCACAGAAACAATCCCAAATGTACCATTATTTTTAACCCCTAGTCACATTGAGGTCTATCTAGCAGCAACCCGTCTAAAAACAACATTGGAGCAGAGACATATGGGTTGCCAGCTGAACTTATTAAGGCTGGATGCGAGACGCTGTTGAGGCTTATGCAACTACTCGTATGCGCAATCTGGCTGAGAGAACCTTCTTTTCGTCGTCTAAAAAGCCGCCTTCGACAGCGATATGAGTTTAAAAGGTATTTGAAGGTTGTCTGAGTTTGGTATCCCTACGAAACTGATACGACTTTGCAGGATGGCGTTATCTGACACGCTGGCAGTCAGTTCAGGAACAAAGCCACCTCTCTCTAGATAAGATTTACACCATACAAAACACTGGTACTATCCGTGCTGCTACATGGTTACGAAGCATGAAATCTTTGCGAATGCTCACAAGGCAGTACTTGGAGTATTTGAGAGAGAATCATAGCACAATTTATGAACCACTTTGCGTTGATGGAGATTATCGACGTTGGGAGAAACATGAGCTGCAGCGCGACGTTGGTCAGTGAAATATATCAAAAGACAACACTTAAAAACACAAAAACACAATTTTTCAATAATATCTTTGCCATCGACATTTTAAAGATAAAATTCGAATGAAATTTTCCCAATACCTCGAGTATATATATAAACAGTTATGGGAGAAAGAAACGGATGCCGCCATAGAGCAGAGGTTAGCATGCCCGCCTATGACGCTGAACGCCTGTGTTCGAATCCTGGCGAAAACATTAGCAAAAAATATCAGCGGTCGTTATCCCTTTCTAATGCTTGCGACATTTGTGAGGAACAATGCCATTTGAAAAAATGCAGTGTCGCACTGCCGCACTCGCCTATAAAAAGGTGGCCCCATATCATTGAGCTTAAACTTGAATAGGACAGCACTCATCGACATGAGAGAAGTTTGCCCTTGTTCCTTAATGAAAATTACATTGAGAAAAAAAGACCTTCAACCGGGAGATCGGTTAAAATGGGGATATAACCAAAAATGATCCGATCGAAACCATATCGGCAGGAACATAAAAGAGCAAAACACAGATCGATGTGTTAAACTTCAGCGAAATCGGATATTAGATGCGGGCCTTAGACCTAAGATCGGGAGATGGGTTGTTATGGGGTAATATTTAGATGTAGACTGATTTGGTCCAAATTGGTCAGACAATTTGGCACAACTCATTTTGCTAAATGTCTGCGAAATTGGGTAATAAATGCAACTTTTGTGGTCCTAAGACATAAAATCGTTAGACCGGTCTATATGGGAGCTATATTTAAATGTAGACCGATTTGAGCCATATTCGGCATGGATGTCGATAATCCTAACACTACCTTTTATGCTATATTTCTGTGAAATTGGGTAATAAATGTGGCTTGTATGAGCCTAAGGCCTAAAATCGGGAGACCGGTATATATGGCGGCTATATCTAAATATTGTCCCATCTAGAAAATATTTGCTACCGAACATTCCTTGCGAAGCTATATCAGGATAAAAACCGATTTGGACCGCAATTTGCACGGTTATTGGAAGTCATAACAAAACACTCTGTGCAAAGCTTCCAGTTGCCCAAGATGTCAAATCGGGAGATCGGTTTACATGGGAGCTATATCAGGTTATAGACCGATTGGGATTGTACCTAGCACGGTTGTTGGAAATCATAGCAAAAACACTCTGTGCGAAATTTCAGCGCAATCGGATAACAATTGCGGTTTCAAGGGGCTTAAGAAGTCAAATCAGAACCGATATAACCCAGTTGCAATCCCCAATGACCTTCATCAATAAGAAGTATGTATGGAAAATTTCAAGTGTATATCTTCATTCAAAAACACTATCTTGATTTCGAAAGACGGACGAACTTGATTAGATCGACTAAGAATGTCAAGACGATCTGAAATATATATATATTTTATAGGGCCTCAGACCAATATTTCGAGGTGTAAGAAACGGAATGACTAGCTTGGTATAGCCCCTATTCTATGGTGGCGGGTATGCATATTTGAAAGAAATTTCATTGAAATTTTCCTTAAAGTCTAACTGCCTTGTTCACAAAACTTAATGAGGATTTGAAATTGGTTTATGTGACAGATGTCCTTTATAGAACGGTGAAATAAACCTATTTTAAATTTACGTTAAGTTTTGTGAATAGGGCTGCAAATTGTATAAAATCAAAAATTAAAATTGGAAAGAAATTTTTTAAGAAAATATGTGACTGCAGTTTTATCTTAAGACAAAGTTTTAAAGAAAATCCTATGATTTTTTCTTTGTAGAGACAAATTTCCTTAAAAGACAATAATTTCAGAGAAATTCCTACAAACATTTTCCTTTAACGTTAAAATCTTTGTAAATTTTGCTCTATAGACAAAATTTTCTTTTAAGGCATCCCTTGCCTAACTCTAGGCAAACATGAAATACTTTTAAACACTCCCCAAAACACCATTCTCCTAATTGCTTGTAGTTGTTTAAGATTAAACCTTCCCCTCAGTATGATAGCTAAATGATTTTGTTGTAATTATCATTATGACTATTGTGTGACTCATAAAAATCATTGCATAACTTTAGGCGGCAACTAGAAATGTATACTTTGGGGCTGAGTTCATTGTTCACAACAACAACAATAGCTCCCATTTGCCATCCGTTCGTACCTTGTATGCTCATCCTTTTGACTTTTACCCAAACACTTTTTCTCCTTGATGTTCTCCATTTTAATTTAATTTTGTTCTGCTTCATTCTTATTTTGGGAAACATGAATCTTAACACCCATAACCCCTCCTATCTTCTGCAAAAGTCAAAGTTCATTGCAAGGCAAAGTTATTATGGGCAAAATATATCTATCTGGCATTTCTTGAGAGCTGGAAGAGCGGGGAGTGTGAGGAAGTAATCTTGGCACCGGTAGCATTTATTGTTGTGTTCTGGCTGTTCTTGTTGTTGTCTTTTTGTCGCCGTCACTGTTGTTTGTTACTTAACTTCCGTTTAGTTTTCACACCTTTTTCCTTTGCGCCGCAATCCTACCGACTACCACCTCCGTTTCCCTTCTATATATGTGTGTGTTTCTTCCTGGGACAGGCCACAATTGACGTTGACATCCTGGCTCATGGTAGAGTGGCAAACATAGGAATTGTATGTGCCATGCCATGGCTTTCAACATTCAATGTTGGCCATCTTTCTTGCCAATGTAACATTTAAAGTTCTTCTTGCCATTTTCCATGGCAGGTTGTTTGTGTTAACCCATTACCAAGTTTTCTGCCATCCATTCAGTACCAGCGCTATGAGTGGAGGAAGTAGGTGGGGGGAGTGGGAGGAAAAGTTTAAAATTTTGTTTACTTTTGTAATGATAGTCTCCCTTCGAGCCGAGTATAAAGGAAGCGGCCAACATTGTTTGCTTATTGTGTATAAAGTTGCCAAAAGAGGATTTTAAAATACTGTAATTGTTTTTAACAGTTATGTGTGAGCGTGTCCGTCCGTCTGTCTGTCTTTCCGTCTGTCCCTCCGTCTCCCCCTCTTTCTCTCTTTAAACAACATGGATGTAGAACGATTATGTTGCAGCCGTGTAATGTCGACTATGACTACGACGACGACGACAATAGAGTCCATGGACTACTCCTTCATAGTCCAAGTTCTTGGGACTTTGTTCTGCATATGCTGCTCGCTTCAGTGCCTAGTGCTACAGATAATGTCTAGCGGTGCTACTGCTGTTACTGTGTGTACATTTTTTTCACGTCCTGGGTGCCATTGTTATTGCTCTTGTTTTTGGATGTGAAAGTGTAAACAATTTGTGCTGTTATAATGTCTGACTTTTTGTTTACATTTATGTTGTGTAAACATTTATAGTTCTTTCAGTGACGCTCCTGCGCTTCTATTTCACAGGGGTTTTTGGGGGCAGTGGAATGGGAAATAGAGGATAGCTTGTTTTTCAGTGACCCTTGCCATTCTATCCTTTTTTCGTTTTGGCTCTTTGTACTTGGTCTTTGCATTTGTTGTTTTTACAGTTTTGTTTTTTGTTTTTCTTTTTGCTTTAATGCAACAACATCCTCAGCGAAGTAAAAAGTTTATGTAGATTTTTATTTAGCATTTGTGGCATGTACTTGCTGTTGTATTATGGCTTTGCAACAAACTACTTCGTAACGCAAATTTTGTGCTACACTTTTCCATACAAGGGATGACAGAGTTAAGGGGATTTTAGAAGAGTTTCTTGGAATAAATCAATGTCTATGAATAGAAAGAAATTATCTTTTAATGATTTTTGTCATCCCCCTTTAAAGGAAGGCAGATCTAAGGCAATTTTTACTAAGATTTTGGAAAAAAAATTATAATTTTTTAAAAAATAGGGATTTTTTAAAAAACCCTAAATACTAAATTTCCCATGAACATACCACTAAGAAACAGGGTATACTTCTCTTATATCAATGAGTGCAGTCCGATTATAGTTTAAGCTCAATGCCGTGTCATAGCGACCCCACTTAGTAGAGAATTTTTAACATGGCAGGATAACTCACAGATGTAGCCAGCATTCCTGATGTTCACGCCGGAGTTTAAATCTAGGCGTTCGGCGTCATAGGCGGACACGCTAACCAACGCGCCACGGTGGCGGATATTTTTTAAAAATCGTTGCATACTTCAAGGCGGTCATCGCAGTGGCTTCAAGAGAAATTCTGGTAAGGGGCTTACCCCCCTCGAGACTCAGAATTTATGTGGACAGTATGGTGGAGCTCAAGGCCTTGGGGTCGAGGATGGTGAGGTCGAGATGCGTGGCGGATTGTTTGAAATGCCTAGATACAATTGGTTCTGGGCCCACGATGTGACGCTGACATGGGTTCCTGGGCATGAGGGGATTCCAGTAAATGAGAGGGCGGCAGAGTGCGCCAGGAGGAGTTCGTCTGCGAACCAGTCATTGGTCTTGTCTACGTGCCATTTGTCGAGCTACTGAACACAGTAGATGGGATGGCCAGGTCGGCGTCGGTGGCGAGGTGGTAGATGGTGGCCGTACTGCGAAGGCGCTATGGCCGGTCATCGACCGGAGGAGGACGAGGGAGTTGCGGGCGTTCGATAAGAGGTTGATGAGTACTTTGACAGGGTCATTACCGGACAATGTGCCATAGGCCTCATGGCAGCGAGCATGGGCATACCGCACAATGACTTCTGTAGGAGTTGCCTCGTTGAGGATGAGAAGGAGACTATTGAGCACTTGCTGTGTTCCTGTCCGGGTCTGCAGAGACGTAGGCTCTCCTTTCTGGGAAGCCGTTTCTTCTGTGATCTGGGTGAACTTGCAAACCTACCTCTGGTATGTCCCCTGAGGTTTGTTAAGGAAACAGAATGGTTTCGACGGGTGGTATCACAAGCTCCTGCGTAGGTAGATCCGTGCTTGCGTAGAGACTGGCGGTTCCTCACCCCCCGCACGGATTCGCTACTCCTTCTGTCTTTTTCTGTTTATTAGTGTATAACCTCTAGTACGAGGTTTAAAATTTTCTTCCTCCTCCCGTTCTCTCTCTAGGGTACTACAAAGGGTCAAACTGGCCTCCGAGTGAACTCACCTTTGGTGGGCAACCTATTCAACCTCAAGGCGGTATCTAGAAATGTACAGTACTTTTTATCAAAAAGCGATTCAGACAGGGTGTAATCCACACCGGACATTGTATCAAACATGACACAGTGTCCGTAGCGGCCACATGATCGAAGAGAAAGCTCCCTTAGCCTCTCGGCAATGGTAGCAGCAATTTGTTTAGCCGCAATATTCAGAGGTATTAGATGTACCATTAACTTCAGAGCATCAGATGGTATCGGCCTTTGTGCGGCTGTGATGCACAAACAAGCCATCCTTTGGATCCGGTTGACTATGGAACAGTAGGTGGACATTTGAAGCGCCGTCCACCAGACCATAACACCATATAGCATTATAGGCCCGACACTGACTGTACTGTACCACTATGCCTGATAGAACCGAATGGAACTACCATGTCCCTGGTAACAGAAGTTACATAGACTTCTATACGGATGGTTCCAAACTAGACAAAGAGGTGGTCTTTGGGATGTTCTCTAAAGATCTAGAACTGGTTATATCGAAAAGGTTACCCGACCACTGCAGTGTGTATCAAGCGGTGATCCTTGCGGTTAAGCAAGTCTTGGAATGGCTTACATGTAATGTCATAATGACGATTGGCATAAATATCTACTCAGACAGTCAGACAGCCATCAAATCCCAGGAGAATGTATTTCTAAACACAAAAAACGACCTCGACATTCCCAAATTTCTCAACGAAATGGCTGAACAGTCCAAAATTCACCTTTTCTGGGTACCGGGCCCCAGAGATATCCCAAAGAAATTCTAAAGCAGACGAGCTTGCGAGACTAGGAACTACCTTACACACTCCAGGGACACTGGAATCTGTGGGTATGCCTCTAGCGACATGTAAGCTAAGTTTTCAGTATCAAGCTCGAAGGGCAACCAGTGATAGATGGTCACAGAGAGGGGGCTGTGAGCATTCCAAAACTATGTGGCCTAATCTAGATTTGAGGAGTTCTAGCGCTTTGCTGGCACTGGCTAGAACAGACGTCGCAGTCATTGTGTGACATCTCACTGTCTAATCGGAAAACGTGCTGACTGACTGAAGGTTGCCAGCAACGACTTTTGCAGAAGCTGTGAGGACATCCAAGAAGAAGATACTATAGAACACCTACTGTATGTGTGTCCCGCACTGTTAGTCAGAAGGAGTTCCACTTAAGGTTCTCATTTCTTGATTTAGCGAATATGAACGTCCGCAAGTTGTTGGGCTTTTTAATGCAATCTGAATGGTTCAACGGTAGGAATTAGAAGGCATCTTCCTTCTTCTGTTCCTGCAGGATGGATTCATTGTCCCATCATATCAAAAATTTTAACCACAAATTTCTCTATGGCATCCCTATTTGTTCTCTCCTCCCAAAAATGTGTTTTCCTTCACTTTGTTAATGCCAGTGGTTTGTTTGTAATTTCGTTTCAACTGTCGTATTTGGGAAGAATGGATGGGGTAGAGAAGCATTGCCAGAGGAGGAGACCAGGATACCGGAAAGAAGTTCTATGTTCTGGCATAGAGGGTTGTATGTATTTGCAATGTTCCATTTGAGTGTCTTATATTTTGATTAATTTATGAGTTTTTCAAGTTTAATTGTTTTTGTAAATAAACGAAACGACGAATTGTTGTCGTCGACAGAGAAAATAAGTTCGGACAGAAAAACAAGGAACCAAGTTGTTATGTTCATTACAAAGAAATTCTATGGGCAAAGAAAAGGATGGAAATTTAAAGCTAAAGAGCTTTTAAATTGAAGGAAGGCAAATTTACAAAGAAAATTTAAGACAAAATTAATATTCGCACCCTCTTTTCAACCTAACCTAACCCTAACATATATTGACAAAATTTATAAGGAATATTGTAAAGAAAGATATCAACCTACAGCGGTCAAAAAAAGTATTCATCATTCAATGTTTTTTTTTTTAATAAGTCTACAAAAGACAATTGGAATAAAAACATATTAAACTAATGATGCAGTAGTGCTTGTGTGATATATATGTACACAATTTCATTGTTTTTAAAGAAAAAAATAGTATTTATTGGAACAAAAAGGGCCATTTTACAGCTGAACACAAAAAATTAAACAAAAAAAGTATTCATCATTGCAAAAAAACAAAAAAATAAATAACATAATTTAAAAAAATTAATACTTTGTTATTCGACCACCGCGTCTTATAACTTCTTTTAAACGGTTTGACATCGATTGGACTAATTTAGCGGTTATATTTTGGTCTATATTAGTCCATTCCTCCATTATCACCTGTTGCATTTGACTCTTGCTCGAAAAATTGCGCGTTCTCAATTTGCGTTCGAGATGTTCCCAAAGATGTTCAATTGGGTTCAAGTCGGGACTTTGAGGAGGAGTTTTAATGACTTTGGGGCAGTTATACAGCATCCACATCTTGGTATTTAAAGCAGAATGTTTGGGGTCATTATCTTGATAATATTGAAAGTTATTACCAAGCCCAAGTTTTACAGCACTATCTTTTAAATTCCTCTTTAAAATGTCAATGTAATACTTATGATCCATTACTCCATTAATAATTTCAAGATTTCCCGCTCCTGAAGCCGCCATACACCCCCAAACCATTAAACCACCTCCACCATGTTTTACAGTAGCAACTGTGTTTCGTTCTTCAAGCTCTGTATTTGGTTTTCTGTACACTATGACCTTTCCATCGCACCCAAAAAGATTAAACTTGCTCTCGTCTGCAAAAATGACTGTTTTCCAAAATGATTCGGGCTGTTTTACATACATTTTTGCGAAGTTTAGCCTTTTCACTCGGTTTATTTTATTTATAAAGGGCTTCTTACGTGCAGTTCTTCCTCTGTAACTATGCCTTTTGAGTGTATTTCGAATTGTTTGTGTAGTAACTTCCTTCCCTAAATATTCCATAGTGTTTTTACGAAGAATGGTCGCATTTGTCTTCGGAGTTTTCTGAACTTGCCGCACTAGCCAACGCACATCTCCAACTGAAAGTGCTTTTGGTCGACCAGATCTTGGTTTATTGTCAACAGTTTTCGTTTCTGTCCACTTTCTGATGATGGATTGTATAGTAGATCGTGGTCTATTTAATATTTCACTGATAGTTTTTTGAGTTAAACCATTCCTGTGGTGTTTTATTATCAAAACTTTTACCTCATCAGAAACCTCGTTTTGCTTACGACCCATTTTGACAAAAACTATATTTTCAATGAAATTAAATATTTGCTGTCAAGGGCAAAGCCTCCTTTACTAAATAAAACAGAAAAGGGGGATTCCCAAATAATATTTGAATTTGACTTTGATGATAGCACATCAATGATGAATACTTTTTTTGTTCTGTTTTTGGTGTTATTATATAAAATTGCATTTTTTGCGCTAATTAAATTTATTTTTTGAATTTATTTTAAAACATATTACGAAAAATAAACTATTGCATAAAACTGCATTATTTGTTTACTTTAAATTTTCTTCAATTACCCAAAATAAGTGAATTTATTATCAATTTTGCTAATGATGAATACTTTTTTTGACCGCTGTAAGTTTCATGCAGTTTTGTGTAGTTTAAGTTGTTGTGTAGTTTACATAAAATTAGTATTTTTTAAGTATGTTTTCTAAAGTTTTCTTGCCACTATAATTGAGCTTTAAGTAAGGTATTAGTTATGTTCCCCTTGAACTCCCCATTGATATTTTATTCTGATGCCAACGGTGGTCTTAAGATGTTACATGTAAAATTTCATCGTCAATTTTTTGCAATCTTCGAAGTTATGACTAAAATACCAAAGGTACCTCTATCCCTTTTTGTAAGTTTTTGTTTGAGATGGTGGTATTGGTTATGTGGCTATGCGAGCACGATACGCTACACCTTCTTCCACTCTCTAGTACCTTTTACTTCAGCTTTATATTGCAATGGCCATGGGTTTTTGAAGGCTAGTCACCCTTTAGAAGTTAACTCCGCAGATTGGTTTATATGGGAGTTTAATTAACTTATGAGCCTTTTGAGATCATACTTCCCATGTATGCTAGAGGTCATAACAAAACACTATGTACAAAAATACAGCCAAATTGTATAAAAGTTACGCCCCTCAGGGGCACAAAAGTTCAAATCCGGGGATTGGTTTAAATGGGAGTTATGGTCTAAATATGGTCCGATATGAACCATCTTAGAACTTAATTTGAGCAAAAAGTAGACACTTTTATGGCACTTATTGTTAATTGCAGGTAAAAGTGTATCGATCACCTCAGAATTGCCCAAAAAGTAATTGCGGATTTTTCATATAGTCGGCGTTGATAAGTTTTTTCAACGGCTTGTGACTCTGTAATTGTATTCTTTCTTCTGTCAGTTATCAGCTGTTACTTTTAGCTTGCTTTAGAAAAAAGGTGCGCGAAATTTTGTTTACATTTGTTTGTTTGGCGTCAATTTTAATATGGAGCCCACAAAGGAGCATTTTCGTCATATTTTACTTTATTATTTCCGAAAAGGAAAAAACGCGGAGCAGGTTGCTAAAAAGTTACGAGATGTGTATGGTGATAAAGCCTTAAAAGGAAGACAGTTTCAAAATTGGTTTCGCAAATTCCGTTCTGGAGATTTTTCACTTAAAGATGAGCCACGTTCAGGACGGCCAAATGAAGTTGATGATGACCAAATCAAAGCATTAATCGAATTGGATCGTCATGTAACTGAGCGTGAGATAGGAGAGAAGTTAAATATACCAAAATCAACCGTTCATTATCACATAAAAAGTCTTGGACTGGTGAAAAAGCTTGATATTTGGGTACCACATGTATTGAAAGAAATTCATTTAACAAACCGAATCAACGCTTGTGATATGCCCCTTAAACGCAATGAATTCGATCCGTTTTTAAAACAAATCATGACTGGAGATGAAAAATGGATTGTTTACAACAACGTTAGTCGAAAACGATCATGGTCCAAGCATGGTGAACCAGCTCAAACCACTTCAAAGGCTGATATCCACCAAAAGAAGGTTATGCTGCCTGTTTGGTGGGATTGGAAGGGTGTGGTATATTTTGAGCTGCTTCCAAGGAACCAAACGATTAATTCGGATGTTTACTGTCAACAATTGGACAAATTGAATACATCTATCAAGGAGAAGCGACCAGAATTGGTCAATCGTAAAAGTGTCATATTCCACCAGGACAACGCTAGACCGCACACATCTTTGGTCACTCACCAAAAACTGAGTGAGCTTAGCTGGGAACTTTTGATGCATCCACCATATAGCCCTGACCTTGCACCATCAGACTACCATTTATTTCGATCTTTGCAGAACTCCTTAAATGGTAAAACTTTCGGCAATGATGAGGCTATAAAATCGCACTTGGTTCAGTTTTTTGCAGATAAAGGCCAGAAGTTCTATGAGCATGGAATACTAAATTTGCCAGGAAGATGGCAAAAGGTTATCGAACAAAATGGCAATTATATATTTGATTAAAGTTCATTCTAAGTTTTATTAAAAATGCATTTACTTTCTTTTAAAAAATCCGCAATTACTTTATGGGTAAACCATAGTTCGTTCAACGTTTGTCTGCGTTTTGTAACCAGGATACAGTTAGGATTTTTTATTCCCACCACCATAAGATGGGGTATACTAATCTAGTCATTCCGTTGGTAACACCTCGAAACATTCGTCTAAGACCCCATAAAGTATATATATATTCTTGATGGTCTCGACGTTCTGAGTCGATCTAGCCAAGTCCGTCCGCCCTTCTGTCGAAATCACGATAGAGGTGGAACGCGTAAGGCTAGCCACTTAAAATTTTGCACAGATACTTACTATCGATGTAGGTCGTTGGAGATTGCAAATGTGCCATATCGGTTCAGATTTAGATATAGCTCCCATATCAACCGATCTCCTGATTTGACTTCTTGAGCCCGCAATTTTTGTACGATTTGGCTGAAATTGAACACATGGTGTTCCATTATGACTTCCAACAACTGTGCCAAGTGCGGTCCAAATCGGTCTATAACCTGATATAGCCCCCATATAAACCGATCTCCCGATTTGACTTCTTGAGCCCCTACAAGCCGAAATTTTTGTACGATTTGGCTGAAATTGAGCACGTGGTGTTCTTTTACGACTTTCAACAACTGTGCCATATACGGTCCAAATCAGTCTATAACCTGATATAGCTTCCATGTAAACCGGTCTCTCGATCATTCTTGTTCGGTTCCTAGAAGCTTTAGTTTTTGCTGGTTTGACAAAAGTTTTCGCCTAGGGACAAACGCTATTAGTTTTGGTGAAAATCGGTTCAGATTTAGTTTAAGCTCCCACATATATATGTACTAGTTGAACCGCGCCCGCTTCGCTGCGCCTTCTTTTACTTTATATGGAACAATAATATCCTTTGAATATTTATTTTCGATAATTAAAGAGCTTTTAATGAAACACCATACTAAATGGTAAATGTATATCGCTTGACTAACAGCATAACAATATCTGAATATCCTTTATCTCAATCCCATATGATCTTTATTGGTCTATAAATTCAGGTTATTTAAGCTTGGATGTTAGACGTACTCCATTCTTTGATGTTATTTGAGCCCGATATTGTCATGGGGGTTCTGGTAGTGGGAATGAAATCCATGCTCTACTCCCAAATAACTTTCGTTTGATCCCCATATTCCCATGTCCGATTTAGGGGTGTTTTCGATGGTCCCCCAGATACTTAGCCCTGAAAAAATATCAGCATCGTGCTGCACTCTCAAATGCCATTTATTAAAACCCCATATTGTCATTGGTTTAAGGCGGGTTTATGTGATGAGGTGTCTACCAAACACTTGTACCAATATAGGTTATCAAATCCGTTTTCTAAATACCTTTTGAGATACATATTGACCTATAGGCACATATTTCCATGGTCGGTAAATTTGTACTCTTTGGGTTTTGTTTTGGGGAAGGCGAGGTGCCCCAAATATATGGACCCACATTTGGATGTCAGATGGTCAGTAAATGATTGCTGTTTTGGGAAAGGGGTAGACCCCCAGAAAATTGGTCCCGAAATGGGTATCAATTTCGTGTTCTACTCTCGAATACCTTTCATTTAAGTCCCACATTGTCATGGTCTGTAATTATGTCTGAGTTAGGGGTGTTTTGGGGAGTGTGGTGGTCCCCCAAGCACTTAGATGGAAAATATGTCAGCATCGAGCTCTGCTCTCAAATATCATTTGTTGCCATTGGCCTCACAATTAGATATCAAATTCGTTTTCCATTGCCAAATATGCCCGATTTAGGGGTGTTTTGGGGGTAGGGGTGGTTCCCTCCAAATCAAGTTTAAGCTCAATGATAAGGGACGTCCTTTTTATAGCCGAGTTCGAACCTCTATGTGGAGAAGTTTTACATGGCTGCCATACCAAATGGTACAGTACCTCACAAATGTCGCCAGAGTTAGGAGGGGATAACCACTGCAGAAAAATTTCCTAATGTTCCTGCCAGGATTCGAACCCAGGCAGAGTAGCGCCTGGGTTCGAATCCTGGCTTATGAGCACATTGCAGCTACATATTTCTCGAAGGGCCATTGGAACATACAGTTGTTTTTGGGTATATTTTGTTTGTTTGTTTGATCACAAATTTTTTTTTTTTTGCTATTGGATTTTGTTTTTGGCCCCTTGTAAGGGTGAAATCCCGACCCATGTGGTGGTGTATTGGACAAGCGTCCAATACACTCCACATTTGTCAAGACTCTTTAAAAAGTTTTTGTATTAGCTTTTCTATTTAAAAGGGAAAGAACAAAATGAGATAACTTTGTGAACAAACAATAGCGCAAGAAAATCTTGTCAAAATTGTATTTCAATGGAAAATTTAGTCAAAATTTTATTTCTATAGAAAATTTTGTCAAAAGTTTAGTGCTTTCATTTTGTTGTTGGATTAACCAGCTTAGACCAATGTATTTTTATTTTTTGGTTCTATTTCAAATAGAAAAGCAAAACAACAAAAAAGAGTTCCAGGAATTGTGGTGTGTTAAATGTATTGAAGGGCAATACATCATCGCAAGCTGATGAGCCCCCTAGCAAAGGCCGAAATCGGGGTCCTTGCAGCACGCCCCTCATACATTTGACACACCACAATTGCTGAGAATCTTTAAAGGGATTGTGTTGTTTTACTTTTTTATTTAAAATTGAATCAAAAAAAGAAAAAAAAACATTGGTCTAAGCTAGATAATCCAAAAACAAAATGACCAAAGCGAAAAATTAAAAAGCGAAAAAATATTATTTCTATAGAAACTTTCGTCAAAACTTTATTTTAATTAAAAAATTTGTTGGCATTTTATTTCTATAAAATATTACGTCAACATTTTACTTCTATATTTTGCCAAAATTTTCTGTAGAAATTGCCTTCAATATATGCTTAAAAATCTAAAGTGCTATTTTCTAATGCCTACTTTTAGGCAATATAAATAAAATGCTACTTTTGAACTCATAAACATATCACACCAACACAGTTTAAAAACACTATTCAATAATGTTATTGCGTACCCCTCTTTCTCACTGCTCTGTCTCTAGTGGTTTATTGTTTTTTGATTTTACCACTTTTTGGGGAAAATTAATTACTTCTTTGGAAAATTTCCCATAAAAATCAAATTCAAAACCTTAACATTTCCTTGCTATAAATTTCATTTGTAGCTCTAACAGGCATTCACTGCTTTCACTTCCCCTCAGTTAACTTGCACAAAACACTTCCTGTGGTGCACACATTCACATATACACAGTATTTTCATGAATATAATGTAAGTGAGCTTGTGTGTGTGTCCGTTGGTACTGCATAAACTTTTAGAACATTTGAATGAAATGCAAAACAAGAAAGCCAAGACTTGAATAAATGGAAAAAGGACATAAATTACATAAACTCGGTCGTTGGGTGAGAGAGAGGGAGAAAGAGAGAGAGGGAAAGAGAAGAAAACCTTTTGCAAAAGAGTCTTTTGTTTTATACCCATAACATGACATACAGTAGATGAAATCCTTTTGCACACACACCCACACACGTCAGTAGAGGAGGCCAGTTTCTCCACATGGATTTTATTTCGGGCTAGATTTGTGCGTGTGTGTGTGTTATTTGTGGCTTTAGGATATCTGGTGTGTAATTTTAAAGTTTAAACCATGAAGCATTTGCATATGTATTACATTATAAGAACATGCAGAGGATTTTGGGTGTGCAATATATATGAAATCTACTTCCCTGCCACTGTGTGAAAGCGTTCAAGCGTGGCCATGAACATTGCGTGCCAATTTTATATTCACTCATTGTATTGTATTGAAGGGGGAGTTTTGTGTGTGTGTGATACTTTGTCACATTGTCCTTTCCAGGCAATTGTTGGTGTGCCTCTTATTCTATGAAACATATAGTTTTGTTGAAAATTGTTTAACCTTAAAAGATATAAATTTTTAAATGGTATTTTTTTCTCACACTTGCTGCTTTACACTTTTGTTTTCGGGGATTTCCTCTGTACCCTGCTGAGGGCTTACTTTTAAACATGGCCAAAAAGCCAATAACATAAAGCTGAGGGTATTATGAGCCTTTGCTGAAACATTTCGTATGAATGTGTGGGCGAATATGTCTTTTGAAACCTTATTGCATGGTTTTGTTTGCTGGTTTTAACGACTTTTATTATTTTTATTTTTTTTATTTTTGTTTTCGTTTCGTGTTTTTCATGGGGCCTTAGAGGCGAGTTTTGCTGGTATATTGAAATATATTGGCATATTTATTAAGATGAAGTGAGATAATAAATTGTATGGCAAATTTGAAATGTTTGTGTCAAAATTAAATCATTTGATATTTTTCACCGTAGATTTGAGATTTTGTGTTTTCGTTTTGTGGGAAAATTTTCCAGGGAGGGATTATTATGTTAAACAAAATAAAAAATATGGAGGCATAATATGGGAATAGGATGGGATAGATTATGAATAATATTATTGAGATGAACATGAGGAAATGATTTGCATAAGGTGGTTATGAATATTTCAGATATCATATAAAAATTGTACTGGCTGCACGAAGTTACCACGTATGATATGACATGATGTATTTCAATAATATAAATAAAACTTTATATAATCCCGGCCGGGATTCGAACCTGGGCACACGGAGCAACAGCGAGAGCCGTTGCCATTGTCTTGGCGTTCGAAGCCATCAATACAACTTCCAACAGATGCACAAAATCATGTGTAGTACGGAAGAAGAGTAATTTGCCACAGACAGAATGTCTGCCATTGCACAAAAATACATGCATTGGGAAAAAGTACAGCTAATAGACAGGGTTGTCGAGCGTAGTTAATGTGGTAATTGCATAATAAATGCGTTTTTGCTATTAATACGATTAAAATACAACATCCCACGGCCCTTGAAGCCATCACACCTAATATGGTTGAAAAGTCTTCTAACCAAAGACAAAACGCGTCCCATAGTGGCTGGTGTTTGTTGCTTTCTTTTCTTTTCTTTTCTTTGCTTTGCTTTTCTTTTAATCTTTTCTTTTATTTTCTTTTCTTTTCTTTTCTTTTCTTTTCTTTTCTTTTCTTTTATTTTATTTTATTTTATTTTATTTTATTTTATTTTATTTTATTTTATTTTATTTTATTTTATTTTATTTTATTTTATTTTATTTTATTTTATTTTATTTTATTTTATTTTATTTTATTTTATTTTATTTTATTTTATTTTATTTTATTTTATTTTATTTTATTTTATTTTATTTTATTTTATTTTATTTTATTTTATTTTATTTTATTTTATTTTATTTTATTTTATTTTATTTTATTTTATTTTATTTTATTTTATTTTATTTTATTTTATTTTATTTTATTTTATTTTATTTTATTTTATTTTATTATATTTTATTTTATTTTATTTTATTTTATTTTATTTTATTTTATTTTATTTTATTTTATTTTATTTTATTTTATTTTATTTTATTTTATTTTATTTTATTTTATTTTATATTATTTTATTTTATTTTATTTCCTTTCCTTTCCTTTCGCATTTTCGATCATTGAGCTCATCTCGAAATAGAAACAAACAAAAATTTTAAATAAAACGATTTTTGCGTTTTTTTATTTTGGTCGCGGTCGAACGCGTGAAGCTAGTTGCTTGAACAGATACTTCTTATTGATGTAAATCGTTGGGGATTGTAAATGGATCATATCGGTTCAGATTTGGATATGGCCCACATATAAACCGATCTCCGGATTTGACTTCTTGAGCCCTTAGAAGGCTCAATTTTTATCCGATTTGGATGACATTTGGAACAAAGACTTAGGTGATGGCTTCCAACATCAGTGCTAAGTATGATCCGAATCGGTCTATAAACAGATATAGTCCTCATATAAACCGATCCCCGGATTTGATTTCTTGAGCCCTTAGAAGCCTCAATTTTCATCCGATTAGGCTGAACTTTGGAGCAAAGACTTGAGTTATAGCTTCCAACATACATGCTAAGTATGATCTGAATCAGTCTATAAACTGATATAGCCCCCATATAAACCGATCTCCGGATTTGACCTCTTGAGCCCTTTCATTTGATTTGACTGAAATTTGGAAAAAAATACTTGAGTTATGGCTTCCAACATACATGCCGGGTATGATTCGAATCGGCCTATACACAGATATAGCTCTCATACAAAGCAATCCCCGGATTTGATTTCTTCAGCCGAATCCATGGTGATGGGTACCCAAGATTTGGCCCGGCCGAAGTTAGCACGCTTTTACTTGTTATTACTTGCTTCTATTTCAAAACAAAACAACAAAAACCCTTAAAAGAGTCTTAGCAATTGTGAAGTGTTAAATGTATCAGTTGCGGGCTGCAATAAACATGATTTCGCCCTTTGCCAGAGGGCTCATCAGATTGCGATGTCTCCAAAAGACTGTATGCTTCCACCTACTCAGCATGACTTTCGAATGAAACCTTGGGTTTTCTTAGGGTAAATGTTTAGTTTAAATGTATCAGTAGCGGACTGCAATGATCATGATTTCGCCCTTTGGCAGAGGGCTCATCAGATTGCGATGCCACCAAAAGATTATATGCTTCCACCTACCTCTGAAGCCCTCACACCTTAAGATTTCTGATTATGACGGGTTATGATGGGCCAATATGCCCGTTTGTGGGTTTATTTTTAGTATCAGATTCGTAATCTACTTTCGAATACCTTTCATTTTAGTCCTATATTGACATTAACGTTTAATATGTCTGTTTGGAGTAGTTTTGAGGTTAGGGCGGCCTCCTGAATACCCTGAATACTTGGACCCAACTTTTAATACCATATTCGTGTTCTAATCTCCAATATCATTCATTTGATACCCATGCTGTCCCGATTGGTTCACTTTCTATTTTGGGTAGCGTTTTTGGGTTAAAAGGTTCGCCCCCTTCTGAAATCAAAAAATTATATAGCCGTATATAATATTCGATCCCAGCGAAGTGTGTCGCTATATATTTGTTAGCAGACATCTTTTTTTTGGGTGCGAACAGAGTGCGGGCTGAAGACCGAGCCGAGATTGTCAATGCGATAAAGATTGTCAGTGCGATAAAACTGGTTACACACAAGTCAATGCAAATAACCTTGTGTATAACACAGTGAACGCCGAGCAAAACCGATTGAGTGCGAAAAAAGTTCCAAAGCGTTTTTCGAGCTTCTTTGCATTGTTGATGTTTTTGGAAATATATGAAAAATGAAATACACCAAATTAATTAACACCAAGTAATGAAATATCCAAAATCTTCGGCTTAAATAATTGCAGAAGAAGCAAAATTCTCATCATCAGATAAATCCATTGCCGTGTGCAGCAATTTTATGAACAGAAATGAACAACAAAACACATTGAATAAACAGAATTTCAGCGCTGATTCTCGCATTCACCGTGTTATAGACACATTTTCTTCTTGCATAAAAATAAGCGCCAATAAGCTCGACTCGGCTCCGTTCGGCATCGGAGCTCACTCTTTTCGCACCCTTATAGCGTAATGAAAGAAAGTTTCAACCTTTTCAACCCTGCAACTTTCTTTTACCCATTTTCTTTATTCCTCATTATTGACCATTACCCTATCTACAGCCAATATAGTGGTGGAGGGGGTCCGTATATCTGACGAACAGCTTGGTAAATATTGGGTTGCCCAAAAAGTAATTGCGGAATTTTCATATAGTCGGCGTTGACAAATTTTTTCACAGCTTGTGACTCTGTAATTGCATTTTCTTCTGTCAGTTATCAGCTGTTACTTTTAGCTTGCTTTAGAAAAAAGTGTAAAAAAGTATATTTGATTAAAGTTCATTCTAAATTTTATTAAAAATGCATTTACTTTCTTTTAAAAAATCCGCAATTACTTTTTGGGCAACCCTATATTTTATTTTTCTTGAACTATTTTTAACTCGATCAATCTGCTTCAAACTTTCCTTAGATTCATTATATGATTTTCAATGCTTCACTCTGTCAGATATTGCTGTCATCCTGTACCATATACTGTGGGATCTTTGATTTGTTTGACTTGAAATTGAATTTTCTTCGCCTCGTCTAGCTGTATACTATGCTAAGAGCACTTACCACTCGTAAGCATATTTTATCAAGATTCTTTCCATTAAAAAGTGTTACCCCACATTTCAATCCCTCACAGGATACAAGTCTAAGTAGACTATTGATCGTAGTCATCCATATTAGTGTTAAATAATTTATAATATAATTTTTATAATTTATCTTATGGTAGCTTATAAAAACGAAACCAAACATTAATCCCTGACATTTTTTAACACTTTTTATACCATAACAAATTTGATTTTATCTTACTTCCACTTCATCTCTTTCACGCATTATTTTGTGACAAATTCAGTTGTGACAAATGAAAAGTATTTGAAATAAATATTATCCTCTTTTAAGCCAAATTCAAGTGTATACATATATTAGCATAAATATACTCCACATGAAGTCTGGGGCCAAGTGTTTGTCGGTGTATATGTGTGAGTGTGTGTGTTTTTGTATGTGTTTGCAAGTCATTTTGAGGGTAAATTTATGCCATCAAATAAAAAATGCTAACCCGCTTAATGTTCCAAAAGACCACATTAACGCTTGACCATTTGTCTTGGACGACATGGAAAATGGATGGATGAACGTACAGACAAAGAAGCACCCCCTCCAGCAGTGACAAAGTAGCACAACTTGAATAATATTTTGCAAAAAAAATAAAAAAAAAACGAAAACATTATCGTCGACATCGTCGTTTGCTATTATGCAAAAATGTTAAAATGGCCAAGCCAAAAACGGGGAAGTAGTGGAAAAAAATCATTGCAGCAGCCTTTACTAAAATCTCTTAAAAAGAAGACAAATCGTTTGAAAATGCTAAAAGGCGGGTGCAGTTCTGCTGCAATGTTTTCTGTTTTTCTAGCCTCCAGCAATAGCAGCAAGCCAGGCTGCTGTCATATAAATGTCCGCTTAGTTTTTTTTTGTTTTGCTTGCTCCTATAACTCCATACATTTCATGATATCACATCATAATAATAAATAGTTACTGCTTGCTGGAGGCCAGATTCGTTTCTAAATGGTGAAGGAGGACATTTGTGGGCAATTAAAGAGCAATATAATTATTTGTTATTTAGTTCGTTTTTATGCTACCTAAAAGTATGCAATATATTTTGGACAAACATTTTGGTATAACATTAAAACTTAAACAGGTAAAAACGTGCTAAGTTCGGCCGGGCTTGCCGCTCAAAATTTCTACCAAGTCAGTCGCAGTGGAAGTCGTAACCAAACACTAAAGCAAAATTTTAGCTCAATCGGATAACAATTGCGGCTTCTATGGGCTCAACAAGTCAAATCGGGTGATCGTTTACATGGCAGCAATAACAGGTTATACAGACCGAGGCGGACACTCCCCCTTGCCCCAAAAGCACCACGCAAAAATTAAAGTGGTCCGATCGGGACAATATGGGACTCCAATGACATGTATTAGGGAATAGATTACGTATATGGTCTGGAAGGAGAAATAGGCTAGAGAATGTTGACACCGTAAGGGGCGGATCCTCCTCCTTACCCCAAAAGCACGACTCAAACATAAAAGTGGACCGATCGGGACAATATGGAACTCAAATGAAAAGCATTCGGGACAAGAGTATAAATTTCATAATAAACATTGCGTTCAGATACCTAGGGGGCCGCCCCTATACAAAACTCTGTCAAATAGGCATATTGGACGATAATGACAATATAGGACTCAAATGAAAGGAAAAAGAGAGTCGATTACGAATATGGTCTGGAAGGAGCACCCTTCCCCAAAAGCACGACCCAAAAATAAAAGTTGACCGATCGGGACAATATGGGGTTCAAATGAAAGGTATTCAGGACAAGGGTATTAATATCACAATAAACATTGGGTTCAGATACCTAGCGGGCCGCCCCGACCCAAAACCCCCTTAAATAGGCATATTCGACAATAATGGCAATATAGGACTCAAATGAAAGGTAAAAGGGAGTCGATTACGCAATAGGCTATGGAATTTGTTGTTATGGTCTACCTTAACCAAAAAACACCACGCAAAACAAAAGTGAACTGATCGGGTCAATATAGTACCCAAATGAATGGTATTTGGGAGTAGATTACGAATATGGTCGGGAAGGAGCAAAAGGCTATAGAATTTGTTGATATCGTAAGGGGGCGGACTCTCCCCTTACCCCAAAAGCACGAACCAAAAAAAAAAGTGGACCGATCGGGACAATATGGGATTCAAATGAAAGGTATTCGGGAGAAGAGTATCAATATCATAATAAACATTGGGTTCAGATACCTAGGGGGCCGCCCCTATACAAAACTCTGTCAAATAGGCATATTGGATGATAATGACAATATAGGACTCAAGTGAAAGCTATTAGAGAGTAGATTACGAATATGGTATGAAAGATGCTATTGACAACATGATTTGTTGATATCCGAAGGGGGATGTCATGACCATATGGGACTCCAAAACCCCTCCCCAAATGGTAATATTTGCTCATCATGGCAATATGGGATGCAAATAAAGGTTATCAAGTTTGGGAGTAGATAAACAAATTGTTCAGGGCAAATACATATGGTATTAACATATTTTCGCGTGGTGTTAATGAAGGTGCAGAAGTGCGGACCGGGATTAGCTAGTATCTTATATAGCTACCTTATAAATCGAACATGTCTATTGGTTTCCGACTATCCGGAGGGCGCAATTTTTAGATGGTTTCGTTGGAATTTCACATGTTGTATTCTTTAATGATTTCCAACATAATAGGAAATTACTCCGAAAATTTGTTATGGTCCGAAGCCCAGATTTTACTTCTTAACATAAGTCCCCCTGGTTACGATTTGGCTGAAATTTTGAAATATTTTGATATTCTAACAGTTTTTACTGAAATTTTTCATTTATCAATTACAACACATATGATCCAAGTAGAGGTTTAAAGAACCTGGCATAAACGATCTGTGGTGGAAGAAGGACCCGCATATAACATTTGATCCAACGAACTTAGTTCCTATATACTTTTCTTATAGCGTAAAGAAAGTTGGTTTTAACCGCTACAAAACTGCTGCTCTTTTTTTAAACCATTTTCTTGGTTCCTCACCATTGTCCCTACCTATGGCCAATATGGTGGTGGTTGTATATCTGACGAACAGCTCAAAACAAATTAAATGTAATAAAGTTTATTAAACTCTTAAAGACAACAAAACATTTAGCCTGCTAGCAACAACAAACCTGGCTAAGGCAAAGGAAATGTGTGGGTGTTCAATTTCAAATACGTTGAAGTACTTGCACAGTACAGACACGACACAAGACTCCTCCATGGGTAGACATCTCAAAATCAGGCGAACCAACAGCCAACTACTTGGAGACATGATATGTTCCTAGCGTTTTTGTTTTTCATCGTTTAGGTATCTGATTCCTGGTTATTTGGTTGTTGTTCTCGTTCTCTCGTTGCTGTTGTTGTGGTTTTTTGAGGATTTGTCAAATCAACAGGATAGAGAGAATATCTTAAATCTTTTACTTCTTAAAAAAATGGTTTGTAATTTATTAACAAACAATTCTCGAAAAAAAGAATGAAATGAAAAAAATTGCATTACATTGAAATGATGAAATGACTCAGAGGAGAAATTGAAATCTCAAAAGCTTGTTAGTGCAAAGAATTGTTGGGGCTGTATCAACATTAAATGATAGCCAAAGTTCTGGTAATTGCTTTGGATGGCTGTTATGAGATTTAAAGCTGATGATTTTAGCTTGACATTTGTAGGCGTTGTTATTAAGAAATTATGCGCCGATAATCTTAAAGGAAATTTCTTGTTGAACATTTAGGAAAATTCAGATAATCTATACCACAAAAATTGAACTAGAACAATGAAAACCATAATGGCATGCAAAGAAGTAAAACAAATTAAAGTATGGAAATGTAACAAATGTGGCAACATTTTTTATATCCACTCCAATGGGATGGGGGTGGATAAAGTCATTCGAAATATTGATCTGCCCCACCAAAAACTCTATAACTTCTTAATTGCCTTGACATTTTTAGTCGATCTTGCAGTGCTCATCCGTCTTTACGTCTGTGTAAATAACGATAGCTCGAAATTTTCCACGAAAGATGTGTTCGTCAAAGGAGGTCACCGTAGAGCAGGAGTAAGAATGTCCGCCTATGGCTCTGAACGACTGCGTTTGAACTCTGGCGAGAGGTGCACAGTGTGGTGATTTCATAGTAAAGTTGGCCAAAAACATAAGGAGTTAACGTAGGTGGATAACAATTGGCATAGATATTTGTTTTTATGATAGAAGACTTAGGACCAAAACTGGATAAACGTCCACGTTTTGGAATAGGTCCCGTATAGACCGAACTTTGGATTTTACTACCCGAGACCACAAAATGCTCATTTTCTATCCGATTTCCTTAAATTTGTAACAAAGACCTGTTTTGGGCCTCTCCCCACCCATTCCAAACCAAATCGAATAGTTTTTATACCCTCCACCATAGGATGGGGGTATACTAACTTCGCCATTTCGTGTAACACCTCGATTCAGCTGAAATTTTGCCTGAAGTGTTTTCTTATGACTTCCAACAAAAATAGTCTAAATCGGTTCATAACCTGATATAGTTCCCATATAAACCGATGTCGGATCTTGACTTCTTGGGCCGATAGAGGACGCAATTATTACCTGATTTAGCTGAAATTTTGCATGAAGTGTTTTGATATGACTTCAAATAACTGTACCAAATATGGTCTAAATCGATCTATAACCTGTTATAGCTCCCATATAAACCGATCTCGCGATTATGCTTCTTGAGCCTGTATAGGGCGCAATAATTATGCGCTTTGACTGAAATGTAGTGTTCTCTTTAAACTACCAATGCCTATGCCAAGTATGGTCTTAATCGGTTCATTGCCTAATATAGCTCCCATATAAACCGATCTCCCGATTATATTGCTTTAGTCTCGAGAGGGCGCAATTCTTATTCAATTTGGCTTAAATTTTGTACAACGGCTTCTCCCATGACCTTCAATATACGTGTCAAATATGAATCGGTCTATAGCCTGATACAGCTCCCATGTAGACAGATCTCCCGATTTTACTTCTTGAGCCTATAGATTTTGCTGAAATTTTGCACAACGACTTCCACTTTGATCTCCAATAGCCAAATCATGTATGGCCCCAATCGGTTGGTATATCTCCAATAGCATCGCAGTTCTTATCATTTATCATTTGTTTGCCTTTAAAGAGATATCGGGCAAAGAACTTGACAAATGAAATCCATGGTGGAGGGTATATAAGATTTGGCCTGGCTGAACTAAGCACGATTTCACGTGTTTTTTTCAATTTTGAAATATTTTTTAGAAATAATTGATATAATTTCAGTGTTACGGTTTATTAGTTAGTTTGTCATTTTGTTTGTATGTTACCTATAGAATCAAAAACGGCTGAACCAATGTTCATGCAATTTTCGCGGATGGTAGAGTTTGGCCACACGATAGATATAGTATACCCCATTTTTTGATATCTGAAGGGGGAGCGGACCCTCCCCCTTATCCCAGATCTCGGAGATGGGTGCAAACATTCAAGCAAAATTTGTTTTTAGCGCTAATAGTAGACCAAAAACACGAAATTCGTGTAAAACTTTGAGTTCAAATAATCTGGGGGAACGCCCCACCCTAAACCCCAACAAAACGGGCACTTTTATCGTTTGGGACGATGTGGGCATTAAATGAAAGGTTTTTAAGAGTAGAGAAGGAACTTAATATAAAAATTTAGCCCTAAGAGCCGGGGAGTCGCTCCACCACCAAAAAACCATCTCCAAATGGATATATATCGCCCCACCCTAAACCTAACCAAAACGGGCACTTTTTTCGTTTGGGCCGATATAGGCATCAAATGAAAGGTTTTGAAGAGTAGAGTAGGAACTTAATACAAAAATTTAGCCCTTAGAGCCTGGGAATGGCCCCACCCCCAAAAAACCATCTCCAAACTATATCCGTATTGACCAATAGGAACGGTAAAGGACTCAAATGAAATGTATTTGGAAGTAGAATACAAAATTTTGTCTTTAGAGAAAATTTTATAGTAATTTTGTAATTCATTTCATAGAAATTTTGTCTTTAGAGAAAATTTCATCCCCTTTGATGTGATTTTTTATGCCCCTAAAAGCCATAAGTTTGACCTGTTTTGTCTGCAGGGGATGCCACTCCAGTACAGGATTTTGGTCTTATAATTAAACTAATTAGGCCATATATTATTAAAAATCTTTGCTAATAACTGGTTATCAATTTTGAAGCAAAAGACTAAAAAAAGCCCTTACTTTCTGCTCTAGAATTTTTTACTTCACCATTTTCATTATTTCTACATATAACAGTGGTACGTAAACACTAGCAGAGACACTTCAATGAATTTGAAAACCTACATTTAAATTTCGATTTAAATTTTCTAAATATTTCTTAAATGCAGTCATCATAACGAATTATATGTTACACACTTTTTTCATTAGATTTCTTCTATAATTGTTTTAATAACATGGCTCTAATGTCTTATAAATGATGTAAGAAGGTTTCCATCTTAAAGACATCAAAAGCCCTGATTATTATTAACAATATCATGTAGAAAATGTTTAAATATTGGCTCTATGGGGGAATACGCTGACAGACACAGGAGGGGTGAATTGAAGAAAATGCATGCCAAGTTGCCTACGAATTTTTTGGGCTGAATGAACAAGTCAACATAATGCACCACCATCACTGCCGCCTATTCTACCAAGTGCCCGCAGAGACAGATGAGACATGCGTCAAGAGGAGGGACAGTTGAATGAATGAACGGGTGGATGGACGGACAGAGGTAACGTAGACAACAGGTAAATTGAGATTTATTTCGGAGACATAATTAGTATAAAGCAGACATCTGCATAACCTATCCAAAAAAAAAGGAAAAAAAACGATAAAAACGAAAAAACACAGAGAAAATCCAAATAAACCATAAAACAAAAGGCCCACAGATTGAATGACTCTGCATCAAGCCGGCAACAAAGTCTGCCAGGCAGACAGACAATGAAGCCCTCAAGCTGAGAGTTCAATGCATGACATGAAAATGCATCACGGATTGAAACGGCAGCCATTGCCAGCAGCTGAGCTGAGCAGGCCTCGAAGTGGAGTTGATGATGACGAAGTTGATAACCATCTGCAGTAGACGACGACTGACTTGTAATGAGAAGTTGATGAAGGAAGACCCACCAACAGACCGACAGACGTTAAAGATGAAATAAATCCAATGCAGCAATCATGTGCACGCAATGGCAAAAAAATATTCCACAAAAAAAAAAAACGCATTTACCGGCACGGATCACAAACGAGCAACAAAAAGCCATGAATGAAATGCTGCCCGACTTGAGTATGGTTTTGGGTTTTGTCTGCATACAGCTGGCGGGATAGAATGACATATATTACGTGGGCATCATCTTCATCAGTCTCGTCATCAGTATTACATTTCAGCAAATATAACTCTGTTAACTAAGGCATAATCTAAAGAATGAGTTTGCCCCTTTCCTCCTTGGGCATCAAAAGAATCTTTTGGCTTAATCTTAATGAAAACTCTTATCTTATCGATAACATCTAACACTGTAGATCTTCAAAAAACATGAAATTCTAGTGTTAATTTTACTTTCAATTCTAGTTTTGTGTGTGGGTTTGCTGACTTACCATACATTTTACCCTCATCCGAGAGTATAATTTTTCGTCTTCCACATGGCGGATATATGGATAGGGCCTCTTGAAAACTTTGCTCTATATCTGGACTCCAAACACCTTCAGCATCGGCATTTGATAGATCTTTTTCATCCTGCAATAAAAGAGAGAAAGGGAATGGCAAAGGCGTTTACATGATGTCCTTTTGTCAATTGGCTGTAAATCACTTTAAATGATCCTTAATCAAATAAATCATCATAAATTGTCAATAAATGTCATATGGGTTTATAGATAATGATGAAATATATGTGTGTGTGTGTGTGTGAAGAGCTCTCTGTTCTTGGTATTATATTAATAAAGTACCATATAATTCTCACGCCTTATCAGTATAGATATTATTGTAGCCAAGTACTAATGTACGAGGGAGGGTTGTAAAGGTGAACAAGTAACAATGTGCCACGTCAGACCAAAAATATTTTATACCCTTCACCATGGATCGCATGTGTGAAGTTCTTTGCAGAAACTAAGCAAGTAAAAGAGTGCAAAGGTCGGCCAAGTCGAATCTCGAGAACCCACCATCATTGATTCTCTTAAAAATGTATACAAGTAAAATTTGCTTGAAAATTATACAAATTTTATTCTATTGGGTTGCCCAAAAAGTAATTGCGGATTTTTTATATAGTCGGCGTTGACAAATTTTTGCACAGCTTGTGACTCTGTAATTGCATTCTTTCTTCTGTCAGTTATCAGCTGTTACTTTTAGCTTGTTTTAGAAAAAAAGTGTAAAAAAGTATATTTGATTAAAGTTCATTTTAAGTTTTATTAAAAATACATTTACTTTCTTTTAAAAAATCCGCAATTACTTTTTGGGCAACCCAATACATACCCAATTTTTTTTTAAAAAAATCAAAAATTTAAGTTTCTTGGAACCGTAAAAGAATGGATTATATGGGACCCGTCGGAACACTGTACACAAAATTTCAGCCAAATCGGACAAAAATTGCGACTTTCAGGGGCTCAAGAAGTTAAATCGGGAGATTGGTTTATATGGGAGCTATACCAGATTATATACCGATTTGGACCGTACTAGACATAGTTGTTGAAAGTCGTAACAGAACACTATGTGCAAAATTTCTGCCAAATCGGACAAAAATTGCGGCTTCCAGGGGCTTAAGAAGTCAAATCGGGAGATCGGTTTATATGAGAGCTATATCACGTTATAGACCGATTTGAACCGCACGCGGTACATTTGTTGAAAGTCATAAGAGAACACCACATGCAAAATTTCAGTAAAATAGGAAAAAAATTGAGGCTTGTAAGGGCTCAAGAAGTCAAATTGGGAGATCGGTTTATATGGGAGCTATATCACGATATAGACCGATTTGGACCGGACTAGGAACAGTTGTTGAAAGTCATAAGAGAACACCACATGCAAAATTGCAGTCAAATAGGACAAAAATTGAGGCTTGTAAGGGCTCAAGAAGTCAAATTGGGAGATCGGTTTATATGGGAGCTATATCACGATATAGACTGATTTGGACCGTACTCGGCACAGTTGTTGGAAGTCGTAACAGACCATTGTATGCAAAATTTCAACCAAGTCAGACAAAAATTGCGGCTTCCGGGGCTCATGAACTCAAATCGGCAGATCGGTTTATATGGGAGCTATATCACGTTATAGACCGATTTGAACCGTACGCGGTACAGTTATTAAAAGTCATAAGAGAACACCACATGCGAAATTTCAGCCAAATCGGACAAAATTTGCGGCCTCCATGGGCTCAAGAAGTAATTTCGGGAGTTCGGTTTATATGGCAGCTATATCAGGTTATTGACCGATTTGGTATAGTTGGTGAAAGTCATAACAGAACACCGTATGAAAATTTTTAGCTAAATCTGACAAAAATTGTGGCTTCCAGGGGCTCAAGTAGTCAAATCGGGAGATCGGTTGATATGGGAGCTATTCCAAATCTGAACCGTTATAGCCCATTTGCAGTCCCCAATGACCTACAACAATATTAAATATCTGTGAAAAATTTCAAGCGGCTAGCTCTACGCGTTCGACCGCTTTCGTGATTTCCACAGACGAACGGACATGGCTAGATCGACTCAGAATGTGAAGACGATCAATAATTATTTCGAGGTAGACCATTATTTTAATAACCAAGTATGGCCCCAATCGGTTCATAACTTTGTATAGCTGAAATAGCATAGTAATTCTTATCCATTATCCTTTGTTTGCCTATGAAGAGATATCGGGCAAAGAACTTGACAAATGCGATCCACGTTGGAGGGTATATAAGATTCGGCCCGACCAAACACCTGTACTGGTAATCCCTGCTCGATGCCAATTTGACTACCGGAACGACCTAACAAAATGTTCTAGATCTGTCCATCTGTCGAAAACATGCTAACTTTCGAACGAGTTAAGATAGGTGATTGAAATTTTGCACAAATACTTCTTATTAGCGTTGTTATGACTTGCAAAAACGCTACCAGATTTGGTCCAATTGGACAATAACCTGAGCTATAAACTGAGTTCCCTATTTGACTTCTTGGGCTTTTAGGGGGAGCATTCTTACCCGATATAATTGCTATATAAAAAGATTTGAGTTGTTGAGTCTCTAGAGGACCCAATTCTGATTCGATTTGGTTGAAATTTTGGAGGTTTCTTATGACTTCCAACAACGGATACTTCTTATAGCCGGGCCCGAACGGAGTGCAGAGCGACACCTCTTTGGGAAGGAGTTTTTACATGGCAAAGTACCTCAGAAATGTAGCCAGCATTAGGAGATGATAACCACCGCTGAAATTTTTTTTCTGATGTCTTCGCCAGAATTCGAACCCAGGCATTCAACATTATAGGCGGACATGCTAACCTCTGCGCTACGGTTACTGTAAGAGTGCACATTTTTTGCTTCTATCGCTACACCCATGGGTAATGCGTAGTGATTTTTGGGGTAAGATAGCCCCTGATATGGATATGGATATTAAATTTGAGCTCTATTCAGTTTATATGAGCCCTATATTGACACGATCGGAAAATTACTTCAGTTATGTGGGTGTTTTGGGGCATGACCCCCAAAATTGGACATAAGATTCGTTTTTCTACTTTTAAATACCTTTCATTGGAGTCCCATAACATGGACCCAATTTTTTCCATATTCGCAATCTACTTCCGAATACCTTTCATTTGAGGTCCATATTGACTTGAACGTCCAATATGTCTGTTTGGGGGGAGTTTTGGGTTTTGGGGTGACCCCTGGGTACTTGGACTCAATTTTTTTAATATCATATTCGTATTCTATTCTCCAATATCATTCATTTGATACCCATATCCTGTCCTGATCGGCCCACTTTTGATTTTGTGTGGGTAAAGGGGAGGGTCCGCCCCCCTCAGATATCAAAAAATGTAGTACCCTATTTTCTCCACAGTACCATTCTACACCATTTGTGAATGTGCCATGATCAGCTTAAATTTCCATTTTTTCAGGGCTTTAGGGGGGTGTGGTGGCCCCCCATTACTTAGACCTCATTTTAAATTTCATTCTCGTAATCTACTACCGAATACTTTGATTTCCATGTGGACATGATTGTCTAATATGCCTACTTGGGGCAATTTTGGGCTTGGAGTGGCCCTCTATGTAGCCGGACCCAATTTTTAAATCAAATTCGTACTTAATACCCGAATACCTTTTATTTGAGTCCCATATTGCCCTGATCGGCCCACTTTTGATTTCGGTTAGTACTTTTAGGGCAGTTTTGGGCTCGGGGCGGGCACCGTAGTACTTGAACCCAATTTTTGTATCCGACTCCTGAATACCTTTCATTTGAGTTCCATATTCTCCCCATCGGTCCCCTTTTGATTTTGACCGGTACTCTTGAAGCGGTTATGGTCTTGGGCCGACCTTTTTGGCACTTGGACCCAATTTTTTACATTCGTACTCTACTTCCTAATACGTACCTACTTAAAATAGAGGGAATCAATTGCTCATTTTCTTTCGATTTCGGTGAAATTTGGAACAGTGAGTTCTATTAGACCCCTACTCATTACTGTGCGATGTGGTCCAGATCGGACCTATTCGCTGCCATATAAACATACCACCAGATCTCTCGATATAGGGTATTAAAGTGAAAAACACCATTTGTTATCCCATTTAGATGAAATTCGGCACAGTGAGTTTTGGTAGACCCCTACCCATTCCTGTGATTTGTGGTCCAGATCGGACCATATTTGGATATAGCTGCCATAAAGATCGATCTCCCGATAAAGTGTTGAGCCCGTAAGAGAGGCATTTTTCATCTTATTTCGATGAAACTTAGCACAGAGAGTTTTAGTAGACCCCTACTTATTCCTGTCAAATATGGTTCAGATCGGATTATATTTGGATATAGCTGCCACATAGACCGATCTCCCGACATAGAGTGTATAGCCCATAAAAGGAGAATTTTTCATCCGATTTTAATGAAATTTGGCACAGTGAGTTCTGGTACCCCTCTACAGCATTTCAGTCAGACTATATTTGGATATATTGGGTTGCCCAAAAAGTAATTGCGGATTTTTCATATAGTCGGCGTTGACAAATTTTTTCACAGCTTGTGACTCTGTAATTGCATTCTTTCTTCTGTCAGTTATCAGCTGTTACTTTTAGCTTGCTTTAGAAAAAAAGTGTAAAAAAGTATATTTGATTAAAGTTCATTCTAAGATTTATTAAAAATGTATTTACTTTCTTTTAAAAAATCTGCAATTAATTTTTGGGCAACCCAATAGCTGCCATACAGGCCGATATCCGGATATTGTGTATTGAGACCATAAAAATCGTATTTTTCATCCGATTTTGATGAAATCTGACTCAGTGAGTTTTGGTACCCCTCTACACATTTTTGTTGAATATCATTCAAATCCAGAGGTAAGGGGAAGGGTCCGCCCATAAAAATCGTATTTTTTATCCGATTTTGATGAAATCTGAAACAATGTGTTTTGGCACCCCACTTCACCTTTTCGGACCTAATTTGAATATAGCTGCCATACAGGCCGATATCCGGATATTGTGTATTGAGACCATAAAAACCGTATTTTTTATCCGATTTTGATGAAATCTGAAATAATGAGTTTTGGTACCCCTCTACACCTTTTTGTTGAATATCATTCAGATCCAGAGTTAAGGGGAAGGGTTCGTCCATAAAAATGGCATTTTCATCCGATTTTGATGAAATCTGAAACCGTGAGTTTTGTTACCCCTCTACACCTTTTTGGTGAATATCGTCCAGATCCAGAGGTAAGGGGAAGGCTCCGCCCCCTTGCAGCATCAAAAAATTATATGACATAATTTATTTTTAAATATAAGATTTCCATATTTAAGTCATGTAACTAAGTCAGCGTTTTTTCATGTATTTAAGGATTTATCTAAGGATTCAATATATTCCACCTAACCATCCCTGAGGTCTGGATCGCTGATGTGCCTATTAAGGAATTGTGGGTAAACTTTTCCCAAATGATTGAGTCTACAGCAAAGACTTGTTCATTTAACTATCACTTCTTCAACTATCCCTCGTTGCAAAGGCTCACCGTCTACAGCCGACGACTACTACTATGACGATATTAATAAAGTACACATTGTCACATTCTGTCAAAGGAATGAACACGATACACTTGACTGCCATTACAAGTGATTTTTAATTGTCAAGTGTCACATAAAAGTACTTAAATAAGCAATATTGTGCTGTACTTCACGAGAACACACACAGCCGACGACACAAGTCAAGTAGCAAAGGCAGGAACGAAAAGGCAACAGCAACAGCATCAGCTTGAAAAGGCAAATCAAGTACACATAATACATAGCCATGCATGATACTACTCAGCGTACATGAGTTAACAACAAAGAAGTAGCCATGAAAGAAGCCAGTCAGCGTAGCTCAACAATAGTCCCCCCCACCCCATACCAAACCAGCTGGTAAGGTTGTGCTTAAGTAGTGCGACAGGAAGAGGAAGATACCAGTGGGTATTTCCATACATTGTCTGTTGTGAGAAGGAAAAGGAAATCTTGCTGTGGTGGTTTAAGCCTGACATTAAATGATGCTGTTGCTGCTACTTTTCTCCCAGAGCTAGCTACCGTTTACGGCGACTAAAACGGCAATGACAACAAAAACTACTGCTACAACAACAATATAATGTTAAAACAAAGTTTCATATTACGCAGCATACACAATAAACAATGTGGATTGTTATAATGATGTATTTTCACACATACTTGTACTTGGGATGATGGGATATTCATAAACACTTCGTTTTATGATACTTAACCAGAGAAGGGAGAGAAATAAAGAGAACATAGCTTATCGTTCAATAATGAGATAATATATTAAGAAGGGATGCCACATCTGTCGGAAGGATGCCATATTTAGTATGAAATAACAGATGTCTTTATAGGGCAGTGTTGCCAGAAGCAAAATAGAGTACACCGGATCGTAGGCAGGGGTGCATGGATTTGCAAGCTTATGATGACCTTAAAACTCGAAAGTGTTCCACAGGTCAACTAAGCTGAGGTGAAAGCGCCACCCAAACGAACATGTTCACCTATTGAGGTCCACCCTCAAAAAATCTCCCAACAGGATATGTGGACCTTCGGGACAAAATGGGCTCAAATGAAAGGTCTTCAACAGCAGATTACGAAACTGTTCTTAATATTAGAAACCAAGTATCGTGGGTATTCAATTCACCACCAAAACATCCTCCAACAGGATTTATAGACCTATCGGGATTTTAATGAAAGAGTTGAGTGCTAAGCATCTAGGGTCACCCACTTTTAAATACCCTTCAGCCTGTAAACCCATAGGAACAATATGGGACCCAAATAAAAAGGATTTAAAAGTAGAGTACGTATCAGAGAACAGCAGCAAGTTCACACTTAAAACAAGTAAAAGCGTGCTAAGTTCGCCCGGACCAAATCTAGGGAACACACCAACATGGATTCTGCTAAAGTGTGGGAGATATTTCTGGTTATAGACCGATTTGGACCGTATTTGGCACTGTTGTTAAGAGTCATAACAGAACACTATGTGAAATTTTTTTACCAAATCGGACAAAAATTGCGGCTTCCAGGGGCTCAAGTAGTCAAATCGGGAGATCGGTTGATATGGGAACTACATTCAAATCTGAAAATTGCGGCTTGTAAAGGCTCAAGAAGTCAAATCGGGAGATCGGTTTATATGGGAGCTATATCAGGTTATAGACCGATTTGGACGGTACTTGGCACAGTTGTTGAAAGTCACAACAGAAAACTATGTGCAAAATTTCAGCCAAATCTGATGAACATTTAGGCATCCAGGGGCTCAAAAATCAAATCGGGAGATCGGTTTATATGGGAGCTATATCAGATTATAGATTGCTCTGAACCGTACTAGGCACAGATGATGAAAGTCACAACGGAACACTATGTGCAAAATTTCAGCCAAATTGGACAAAAATTGCGGCTTGTAGGGGCTCAATAAGTCAAATCGCCAAATCGGACAAACATTTCGGCTTTCCGGGGCTCAAGAAGTCAAATCGGGACGTCGTTTTATATGGGAGCTATATCTAAACCTGAACCGATATAATCCATTTGCAATCCCCAACAACCTACATCAATATAAACTGTCTGTGCAAAATTTTTAGCGGCTGGCTTTACGCGTTCGACCGCTATCGTGATTTCGACAGACGGACGGACATGGCTAGATCGAATCAGAATGTCGAGACGATCCAGTATATATATATATTTTATGGGTTCCCAGATCAATATTTTGAGGTGTAAAAAACGGAATGACCAGATAAGTATACCCCCATCCTATGGTGGTGGGTATAATAAGTGCACACGATAGACACGAAGCGAATGACAAGCACACACCTTATACCAGCAATTGTTGTTGACATTTATGACTCTCAACACCAAAACATAAAATAATCCTTTAAATTCGTTGAGTTATTGTAAGTGCCAATTGCCAATCATATTTTGCATTTGAAACAATACGCACGGGGGCTCACATTGACCGCAACTGAATAGAAGATACACACACACAGCCACATTTCATAGTTATGAGAGCTGAAATTAATTTGCTTGACTTGTAATGGCTTGGGTAAAGAAAACAAGTAAAAAGGTGTTAAGATCAGCCGGGCCGAACTTTGGATACCCACCACCTCGGCTATATATGTAAACCACCTTTCGTCATAATCCTGTAAAAAATGCATAATATGCTCCCATAGCAGCTATATCGAAATATGGTCCGATTTGGATCCAATTCGGCACGGACATTGAGTGGTCTAATAGGTACAAGTCATTGTTCATATTTGTAGAACAAAATATTGGTCTTTTTGTTAGCTTTATCCAAATATAGACAGATCTGAAGCTTATACGACAAGGATGTCGAAAAGCCTAATATAAGTCACTGTGTCAAGTTTTAGCGAAATCGGATTATAAATGCGTCTTTTATGGGTCCAAGAACTTAAATCGAGAGATCGGTCTATATGGCAGCTATATTCAAATCTGGACCGATCTGGGCCAAATTGAAGAAGGATGTCGAAGGTCGTAACACAACTCACAGTATCAGATTTCGGCGAAATCGGACAATAAATGCGCTTTTTATGAGCCCAAGACCTTTAATCGAAAGTTCGGTCTATATGTCAGCTATATTCAAATCTGGACCGATCTGAGCCAAATTGAAGGAGGATGTCGAGAGGTCGGTTTATATGGCAGCTATATCCAAATCCGGACCGATCTGGACCAAATTGCAGAATGCTGTCGAAGAACCTAACAATACTCACTGTCCCAAATTGCGGCGAAATCAAATGATAAATGTGGCCTTTATGGGCCTTGCACCTTAATTCGGCGGATCGGTCTATATGGGGCTTATATCAAGATATAGTCTGATATAGCCCATCTTCGAACTTAACCCGCCTATGGACAAAAAAGGAATCTGTGCCAAGTTTTAGCTCAATATCTCCATTTTTAAAGATTGTAGCAATTCCCATCCAAAAAAAAAGCAAATGCAAAAAAACAACGGAGTATATCAATGCCGCTCAACAACACTTGATGTCTCATTTCTCTGTTTGCTTTGGCTTCATATGGCACTCATTTGAGTGGTGCTCATTTGCCAACAACACACGATGTCCGTCGACCAAATTGAAAAACATAGCCACTGAACGATTACTAAAATTCGGACATCTTTCACATTAGCTAATTTTGTTTTTAGGTGGCACGCGTAACAGACAATTGCTTTGGCTTAAATGGCTGTTGAGTGCCAAATTTTGGGTCTTATACAGTTCTAACAGATTTTCCTATCCTCAGAGAAGGCGTTAATTTACTTCTTACACTGCAAGACAGTTCATGACCTTATTGCCCTTATGGCAATTTTACTGTCGGTAAAGATGTTCACACTCGACGTCCTCGCGTTAGCACCACACCACGCATTCCGTAATCGGTCGGATCTCCGCCTGCAGGACCGTATTATGGTCAGACAGTCTAAAACAGATCTCAGTCCCTGGGTTCTCAATGTAAACCCCAGGCCCACTCTGTCTCTCTAGCTTTGATCCATTCGTGTAACATGATATTCCAGATGGCAATACTAGGGTTCCGTCAATCCAAAACTGTGCCGATGGCAGCAGTGCCTTGCTTCGGCCGGGCCGAGATTGTAAATGGGCCCAATCAGTCCATGTTTTGATATAGCAGCCATATAAACCGATCTTGGGTCTTGACTTCTTGAGCTTCTAGAGGCAATTCTTATCCGATTGGGTAGAAATTTTGCACGTATTGCTTTGGTATCATTTCCGACAAATGTGCCGAGTATGGTCTAAATCGGTTTATAATCTTATATAGCTGCCATAAAAACCAATCTCCCGATTTGACTTCTGGAGCCTCTAGAGGGCGTATTTCCCTCTATGGCTGAAATTTTGCACGACGTGTTTCGTTAAGACTTCCAACAACTCTGTTAAGTATGGTTGAAATCGGTTGATAACCTGATACAGCTGCCATATAAACCGATCTTGAGTCTTGATTTCTTGAGTTTCTAGATGGCGCAATTCTTATCCGATTTGGCCGAAATTTTGCATGAAGTGCTTTTTTTTGATTTTCAACAACTGTGTCGAGTATGGTCTCAATCAGTCCATATGCTGATAAAGCCGCCATATAAAGCGATCTTCCGATTAGACTTTCTGGGCTTCTAGAGGGCGCAATTCTTATCCAATACGGTTGAACTTTTGCATATGTGGTTTTGGTATGACTTCAACAACTGTTCCAAGTATGGTCCAACCGACTTCCCAGTTAAACTTTTTTTAGCCTCCAGAGGGCGCAAAGGCGGCCACCGTAGCGCAGAGGTTAGCATGTCCGCCTATTACGCTGAACGCCTGGGTTCGAATCCTGGTGAGACCATCAGAAACAATTTTCACCGGTGGTTTTCACCACCTAATGCTGGCGACATTTGTGAGGTTTTATGCCATGTAAACCTTCTCTCCAAAGAGGTGTCGCACTTCGGCTCGCCGTTCGGACTCGGCTATAAAAAGGAGGCCCCTCATTATTGAGCTTAAACTTGAATCGGACTGCATTCATTGATAAGTGAGAAGTTTGCCCTGTTCCTTAGTGGAATGTTCATGGGCAAAATTGCAATTTTGGAGGGCGATTACTCGATTAGCCTGCAATTTTGGAGGTGGTGTTTTTCTATTTGAAAAATCCATTCAAAGAACTTGACAAATGCGATCCATGGCACGCTTTTACTGTTAATAACTAACATGGTAAGTCTTATCAATTGTTTTTGTTTCTAACTTGCTTTCAATGGTAACACTGTCAAAGAGCACCTTTCACACTGACACATGTGTACATTAGCCTTAATTTGTGTACAACAAACCATCTGAACTCTTCTGGTTCTAATGTCAAGTGCTCAAACACTCATTGAGTAATGTGAGAAGTTCCCTCCTTCTTCCTCTCCCATTTCTCTTAATTAATCTCTCATTTACTTAGGCAACCCAAACATATATTGAAATACATCAATACTCATTATGTGGGTGAGTATTGGTGTAATACGAGAGTTGTTTGGTTGTAATAAATCATTTGTTATTTGATGCTCCATATTGAGCTGGTGTAATATTTGTGTGGGAAAATATATGAAAAAGAATGAATGGAGGAATCAATACCACAACAAATGTTTATTGTGAAAACTGAAGCGATAAGGACGAGCGTAGGATTTTTAACTTGAGAAATATAAACTTTTGACACTGTTGGGTATTTAGATGTTAGCTTCAAATGCTTTAAAAAAGTATAAATAATAAAAATTGTATACTTACATCACTCATATCGCCCACATCCAGATTTTTGCTATCTACCATACTGCCATTTGAGTCTGCCGGTCCCAGGGCGCCAGGGGGACCGGCACTCACTGGCGTCCACGGTGAGGCTATAGTGCCAGCGCCAACTATACCGTCTGCAAAGTAAAAAGCCAAAGAGAAGGAAAAATTAAAACATGAAGCATAAAGCATAAAGCAGACTGCACATATAAAATGAGTAAATTAAATTTTAAATAGCTCCCATAGAACCCGAACAACCAAAACTAATCCGATTTGTCAAAAATCCTAAGGGAAGCAACTAAAACTTCAAAGTAAAGTGACATTGATTTAACCTCTGCAACAGTGTTGCTGCCATCATTGGCGGTTGCAAAAATGTTGCCTGCCTGCCATCATATTGTCCTTGTTGTTAGCTATCAACATGGTCCTTGTAACTGTTGTTATTGCTACTGCTGCTAGTTCGGTTGATGTTGATGGAAAAACATAAACCCCAAATATGCGGAGAATGTTGAATGAACAAATCAGAAACTACTATTTGGTAAAATTTATAATCCCAAAAAATACCATACAAATATAGTGAAACCACCATCCACACCCGCTTACTGGAAGCGGCAATCTGTCAAGGGCTTTGCCTCAACAACAGCATCAGTTTCATACATTCACTCTGTAAACTGGGGCTAGGGGAGGAAGGTTGAGCTTGGGACTCCACAAATTTGCATTCACTTTCAAATGCAGCAGTTCTGAATCAATGATGGAAAAAAATGTATCCTTTCTCCCAGCACTGCGAATGTGTGTGGGAGTGTTTGCAAAACCAACCATAAAACCAAGCTGACATTTAATCTATGTGAGGACAATGTTGTGCATAAATGCAGATATGCATCCATACATTTGGGGAAATAAACGAGGGCGGCGAAGGTTAGTTGGGTTAGGTTTAAGTGGCAGTCTGTCATCAGACTTGCTTGGACGTTTTCGTCCATTGTGATAGGAGAAGGAAGGAGAAGGAAGATGCCTTCTAGTTTCTATCGTTGAACCATTCAGATCGCTTTAAAAAGCCCGTAATCTTGGGAATGTTCACATCCGCTTATTCAGACAAGTTCTCAAAGAAATGAGAACCCAACGAGTAAAAGCGTGATAAGTTCGGCCGGGCCGTATCTTGGGAACCACCACCATGGATTCTGCTAAAATCTAAAAACTTCTGTCAAACCAGAAAAATTAAGGATTCTAGGAACTGAACAAGGATAATAGAGAGATTGGTTTATATGGGAGCTATACCAGGTTATAGACCGATATGGACCGTACTTGGCACAGTTATTAGAAGTCATAACATAACAAAATTTCAGCCAAATCGGCCAAAAATAGCGGCTACCAGGGGCTCAAGAAGTCAAATAGGGAGATCGGTTTATATGGGAGGTACATCAGGCTCTTGACTGATTTAGACCGTCCTTGACACAGCTGTTGGAAGTCATAACGGGACACTATTTGCAAAATTTCAGCCAAATCGGACAAAAATTGCGGCTTCCAGGGGCTCAAGAAGTCTAATCGGGAGATCGGTTTATATGGGAGCTATATCAGGTTATACACCGATTTGGACCGTACTTGGCACAGTTGTTGGAAATCATAACATAACACTATGTGCAAAATTTCAGCCAAATCGGACAAAAATTGCGGCTTCCAGGGGCTCAAGAAGTCAAATCGGGAGATCGGTTTATATGGGAGGTACATCAGGTTCTTGACCGATTTAGACTGTCCTTGACACAGCTGTTGAAAGTCATAACGGGACACTATGTGCAAAATTTCAGCCAAATCGGCCAAAAATTACGGCTTCCATGGGATCAAGAAGTCAAATCGGGAGATCGGTTTATATGGGAGGTACATCAGGTTCTTGACCGATTTAGGCCGTCCTTGACACAGCTGTTGGAAATCATAACGGGATACTATGTGCAAAATTTCAGCCAAATCGGACAAAAATTGCGGCTTCCAGGGGCTCAAGAAGTCAAATCGGGAGATCGGTTTATATGGGAGGTACATCAGGTTCTTGACCGATTAAGACTGTCCTTGACACAGCTGTTGAAAGTCATAACGGGACACTATGTGCAAAATTTCAGCCAAATCTGATAAAAATTGCGGCTTTCAGGGGCTCAAGAAGTCAAATCGGAAGATCGGTTTATATGGGAGCTATATCGGGTTATACACCGATTTGGTCCGTACTAGACATAGTTGTTGAAAGTCGTAACAGAACACTACGTGCAAAATTTCTGCCAAATCGGACAAAAATTGCGGCTTCCAGGGGCTCAAGAAGTCAAATCGGGAGATCGGTTTATAGAAGGTTCAAGAATTCTAAAATATCTTCCCCACATCTCAAATGGCTGGCAGGCGGTCTGAGAAGGTACCTATGCCAATCGTCCTTATGACATTACATCGTAACCACTCCACCATTTCTTTAATTGCAAAGATCCTCGCTGGATACACACTATAGTGGTAGGGTAACCTTCTCAACATGACAGTCCAAGTTTTTCAGAGTACACCTCAAAGCCCTACTGGTTGCCTAGTATGGATCCTTCCGTATTGAAGTCTTTATAACTTCTACTACCAGGGGTATGGTAATTCCAACCAGTCCTATTAGGGATAGTTGTGTAGGACAATTCCAAAATCCAAGTGGTGTTTTATGCATGCACCTGCCACGATGGCTTAATCCGGCAGGGCTCTTACATAGCCGAAGCTAGCATAATCACCAATTCGAGTTCACGTTGTCTGGAAGTGTCCTCCCCCTTGGTTAGAAGAAGAGCACTATCCTAACTCTTTCCGTTCTATGGATCAAGGCACCCGGTTGAGTACATGCAATTCCACACCGAACATCGTAATGCCCTTTCTGCAATTTTAGGTGTTAAACCACAGCCATCACATTGCTCCCAACTGGGGCCTCACAAATAGTCAGGCAGGAACCCAAGTTCCAGGGGCTCCTGACTCCCGTTATACCAGATTAAGGACTCTGGTTCGACCACTTAGTCCAATTACTATCATATCAATTACTACCAGTTGAACTCCCGACAGTTCCGGATGGATTACCTAGTGGGATAATGCAAGCACCATCCCTTCGCAACACGTCCTTCAGAAACAGTTAGAAATTAGGTCACATAACCCAAAATGACAAATCTGAGCCCAATTGGGGCCTCACAAATAGTCAGGCTGGAACCGAAGTTCCAGGGGCTCCTGACTCCATTGGTACCAGATAAAGGACTCTAGTCCGACCACGTAGTCCAATTACTTCCAGTTGAACTCCAGACAGTTCCGGACTGGTCACCTAGTGGGATGATCCCGTAGCAACACGTCCTTCAGAAACAGTCAGAAATTAGGTCACATAACCTAAAATGACTCAGCACAAATCTGAGCCAAAACAGGAGTGCCAGCGAAAAATTCACACATACGGATAACAGTACGTTAATCGCAAGGAATAACAGCGACACCGTGTTAAAACTTTCAAAACATCAGAATTTCACACACACCCACTCCACCAGCTCCAAGACTTCATGGTCTGGCCGTCTTCAGCTTACCTCCTTGTCGATGCAGCCTACCAACCACTCATCCATCCTTCGTCACATCCCTTCACCCGTCCATCATCACATCCACTTCTTTCCGACCAGCTCCGAAACTTCATGGTCCAGCCGCCTTCAGCTCACTGACCTCTTCGATGCAGCCTGCTAACTGCTCATCCATCTGTCGTCCCATCGCTTCACCCGTCATCGCCACATCCACCTCCTACCGATCAGCTACGAAACTTCATGGTCCAGCCGCCTTCAGCTCACCGTCTTTGTTGATGCAGCCTACTAACCACTCATCCATCCATCATCGCATCACTCCTCCCGTCCTTCCTACCATACCCATCAAACTCCACATCGATTATCCAGCTTTTATACAAAATTGTGTCGTGCCCTGGAAATTAATTGCTTAGGAATTCCCAAAAGAACACGATACCTGGGTTGCTTTAATATTCCACTTCAGACCAAGGTGCCCAGAATATCGGGCATTGTATCAAGGATAACGCAGTGTCCGTAGGTGCCGTAAGACCAAAGAGGAAGCTCCCTTAACCCTACAGCAGTTGTCACAGCAATTTGTCTAGCTAAAATGTTCAATGGGGGTCACCGTAACGCTGAGGTTAGCATGTCTATGATGCTGAACGCCTGGTTTCGAATCCTGGCGAGAACATCAGGAAAAATTTTCAGTTCGGAGTCACCTATAAAAAGGAGGCCTCTTATGATTGAGTTTTTAGAGCGCACAACAAGCCGATTACTGGCTTAGGTATATGTCCATAGTGGCATGGGGCGAAATAATATCTACACCCTCTTTTCAACCTAACCTAACCTATCATTGAGTTTAAAACTTGAATCGGACAGCACTCAGTGATATGTGAGAATTTTGCTCCAGTTCCTTTGTGGACTGTTGATGGGAAAATTTGCATTTTGGAATGTGCAGAGGCATAAGGTGTAGCATTGATTTTAGTGTAAAGAACGTGTTGTCCTCGGTGCGGCTTTGATGCACAAACAAGCCATCCTTTGGTTCCGGCTGAGCATTGAACAGTTGGTGGACCTATGAAGCATCGTCCACCAGACCACAGTACCATATAGAAATACAGGTCGGACAACTGCAGTATAAGCAGTTGGGAGCATAAGCTCCCAACTTTTACCAATGGCTGTCTTGCAGATATACAGGGCAAGAATATCAGAAAAAAAATCCCATTCCCTGTACCCTGGAATAGTTTAAAACCAGGATGTGTGCAAAACCATTCCTACACACACCTATGGTTCTTGAATAAGTTCAACGTCAAATCATGCTGCCATCAAAAGGACCTTTAGTGTCGACGAAGCGGCCTTACAATGGTGGAGAAACCGGACCATAGTTAGAATTAAGATTTTCCACCACCACTCCATTTTCCATACTTGTGGCGTGGACGATCCCTCCATAGATGTTTCATTAGCTGCTGCTGTCGAAGTACCTTTTGAGTTTCGTCCTTCGCCGCTAGCGCACTCCTTGACCCACCCACGCAGGGCTTGTAGGCTCCCGTTTCGAAGCCTCAAGACAGGATGATTATCAGTCTCTTGCAAGTCGTTTCCTGTAAATCTGGTCAAACCTCCCTCGTTTTGCGATGGGGGAGGAAAATAAACCAAGAGCAGCAATTTTTTGTCAAGTGACATCAACAGGCATCAAATATATCCGAACAAGCAAGCGACCATCATCCATCCAAAACACCAAACATGTTGCTGTGATATTTTATGCACTCACTCTTGGAGATAATAGTAGCACTGCGTCCCGCATCCTTAGCGTTCACAAATGCATAAAGTGCATATCCCTTTTTGTATTTAATGTCATATGTTTTTTCTCATCCCCCCCCCCCACTCTCTCTTCTCCAATGCCAATAGAGTGGGGCAACAACAGCAGCAATATAAACCAGAACAAGGACCACAAACACAAAAACAAAGCTCAACGAACGAAACCCTGAGTTTTTGCGGCAAGCATGGCCAAAATAACAAAAACAAACACACCAAAAAAAATTTGGATGTATTTTTTTGACAATTTATTTTTCACATAGTTTTTCCAAATGGCAGTGGGACATGCATATGCGAAGGATGCATTTGCCAACCGACAAAGTGGGAGGAAACACAAAGAGCTATCAAATTGCAACTAATTTAAACCGCAGTGAGTTTTTTTTTTCATTGCTCTTTGCGGTGTTTTTATTTCATCCAAACGCGATATCATTTTAAAATGTCGTGATTACAACATTTATCACCGAAGTGATAGATGGAGCATATGGCAGTTATCACTGCCAGAGTAGTAGGAATGATTCATTCATACAAGTAAAGAGAAGGATTGAAAATAAGCCAGTCAAAAGGCATTAAGTTTGGCCGGGCCGAATTGTGGATATCCACCATTCATTTAGCAGCTATATCGAAATATGATCCCATTATTACCAAACTCGGCACGGACGAGAAGGGGTCTAATACCTATCATATCTAAAAATGAATTTGTGTTTGTTTGTCGGTTTGTTTGATTGTGTGTTCCGTTAAGACTCAAAAACGGCAGAACCAATTTTCTTGAAGCTTTCACAGATGGTGCTTTATGGACCTGTGGTGAAAATAGGGCACTTATTTTTTTGATATCCGAAGGGGGGCAGACCCTCCCCCTTTTTGAAAACGCCAGATCTCGGAGATGGGAAGGGGCGATTCAAGCGAAATTTTGTTTGCACACTTATTTTAGTCCAAAAACAAAAAAAAAAAAACTGGTATCTAAATTTGGGGTGTGTTGGCGAAGGGGACTGTCCCTCCCTCAAAGCCCGCCAAATGTATATATAGACCAATCGTGGCAATATGGGATTCAAACAAAAGGTATTTGAGAGTAGAAAACGAATTTGATATCGAATTTTTGGTCAAAGTGTTTGGAAGAGCGCTCCACCCCGAAAATCCTCCCAGGCCGGACATATTTACCGACCACGGCCAATATGGGGCTCAAATAAAAGCTATTTGAGAGTAGAATACGAATCTGATATGCAAATGTTGTGTCAAATTTCAGTGAAATCAGTTGATAAATGCGCCTTTTATAGACCCAAGACCTTAATGCAGATTTTGCCCATGAACATTCCACTAAGGAACAGGGGCAAACTGCTCACATATCAATGAGTGCAGTCCGATTCAAGTTTAAGCTCAATGATAAGGGGGCTCCTTTTTATAGCCGAGTCCGAACGGCGTGACGCAGTGCGACACCTCTGTGGAGAGAAGTTTTACATGGCATAGTAAGTCACAAATGTTGCCAGCATTAGGAAGGGAAAACCACCGCTGAAAATCATAGGCGGACATGCTAACCTCTACGCTACGGTGGCCTCCTCGGTAAGTATGACCGCGATGTCCAAATATAGAATGATCTGGGCCGTATTAATCAAGGATGTCGTGGAGCCAAACAGAACTCATTGTACCAAATTCCAGTGAAATCGGGTAATAAATGTAGCCAAAATGGCCCTAAGACCCTTAATCAGCAGTTCGTTATGGACAAAAAAGAAATCGGGCCAAGGTTTGAGCTTAATATCTTTATTTTTAAGGACTGCCGCGTGATTTCAACAGGCAGACGGAAGGACGCACAGACGATCAGACGGAGGGACTTGGATAGATCGTCTTAGATTTTTCGAGGTTCAATACTATTGGGTTGCCCAAAAAGTAATTTAATAAAACTTAGAATGAACTTTAATCAAATATACTTTTTTTACACCTTTTTCTAAAGCAAGCTAAAAGTAACATCTGATAACTGACAGAAGAAAGAATGCAATTACAGAGTCACAAGCTGTGAAAAAATTTGTCAACGCCGACTATATGAAAAATCCGCAATTACTTTTTGGGCAATCCAATATATGTACTTTATCGGGTCAGAAATGGATATTTCGATGTGTAACAAATGCAATGACAAAACGAATATGCACCCACCTTTTGGTTGTGGGCATGAAAGTTTAGGGTGATTTTTTTAGAGCTATATGAAAGTTTTTCAAAAAAACACATAATATTCAGAACAATTTATGAAATCTTTATTTGAATTGATGGTAGGTTAGGTTGAAAAGAGGGTGCATATATTATTCCGCCCCATGCCGCTATGGACATACACCTAAGCCAGTAATCGGCTTCTTGTGCGCTCTAAAAACTATAAAGTAACCTCTAAAAAGAAAATTTAAAGTTAGGAATTCCATGCTACTTACAAAATCCTTAATTGTTTTCAATACCACTCCCCTAAGTTGGTTCATGTCTGGTATTGTGTCTCCACCCAAGTGCCGGTATCTGTTAGAAGCGAAAGCCGGGCAATGACAAAGGAAATGCTCCAACGTCTCATCATCTTCCCCACATGCCCTACACATGCTATCACTTGCCACAGCGATTTCACATAAGTGAGCTCGTAGTCCTATGTGTCCCGTTATGATACCAATAGCTAAACTGACCTACTTCTTGCTTCCTTTTAAGTAATAGCCTTGCCTTCTCACGATCTGGATTACCCCATAGGATTTTCGCCGTCCTACCGAGCGTTTCGCTGTTCCACAATGTTGCATGCGCATTCGTCGCCCACTAACTTAACTCAGACTGCGTCGATCCAAAAGGCTTCAGGTTAGCCAAGTTTATTGATGGCAGTCCTCTGGCCTTCACCGCCAAATCGTCTGCCCTTTCATTTCCCCTTACTCCGTTATGGCCCGGCACCCAAATGATGGGGATTTTGTCATCCTCAGAGAAGGCGTAAATCTCCTTCTTACACTACAAGACAGTTCATGACCTTACCGTCCTGGTTGTTATTGCCCTTATGGCAATTTTACTGTCGGTAAAGATGTTCACACTCGACGTCCTCGCGTTAGCACTATACCACTTCACGCATTCCGTGATCGCCCGCATCCATCCATTTGCCCATCGCCTTATGTCTCATAGCCGCTGTGGCTGCCTCACACTTAAACTGTATGCCAATCCTCGCGGTAGCACCACACCACCTCACGCATTTCGTGATTGCCTGGATCTCCGCCTGATGGATCGTATTATGGTTAGGTAGTCTAAAACAGATCTCAGTGCCTGGGTTCTCAATGTAAACCCCCTAGGCCCACTCTGTCCTCTAGCTTTGATCCATCCGTGTAACATGATCTTCCAGATGGCAATATTAGGGGTCCGTCTGTCCAAGACAGTGCCGCTGGCAGCAGTGCCTCGCAATCGACTTCAAGGTTCATCTCAGGTATCCGATCGGAGACCTTTTGTTTCCCTTCCAGGTTTCCTATCGTCGCCTCGATAGTACCGCGATGGTATGAGCTGCTCCCATCCTCAATCCTTTATCCCATCGCCTTAAGTCTCATAGCTGTAGTGGCTGCCTCACACTTTATATGTATGTAAATGGGTCAGATATCTAGAATAGTCTCCAGTGCCTTAGTGGGCGTGGCGCTCATCGCTTCGCCTATGCCAAGACAACATGTTCTCTCAACCTGTTGTATGGTCCCTATGATGCACTTTATCTCCATAGCACTCCACCAAACTACTGAGGCGTAAGTAAGTATTGGTCTAATTACGCTCCTGTAGAGCCAGTGGACCATCCTCGGATTCAGGCCCCATTTAGCGTCTACAGCCCGTCTACATAGTGCCCAACATGTGTGAGCCTTTTCAGTACGCTCTTGAATGTGGCACTTCCAATTCAGTTTCCTGTCCAAGATCACACCTAAGTATTTGACCTAGTCAGATATCGAAATCGTCTCATTGAGGGAAACGTGGTGCGTTAAATTGGCCCACCTTTGTCTTCCTCGTGAACAGGCAGACTTCAGTCTTCTCTGGGTTAACATTGAGACCTCTGGGTCTAGCCTGGGGTAATATGCCATATGCAAGACCTGTTAGGACCTTCTGCATAGTTCGTCCGACATGAGCTTTAACATAGCTCCACAAAAAATAGTCTAAAGGCGTTAAATCTCACGATCTGGGCTAGCAACTGAACGGTCCTGAACGTGAAATAAAATGTTCAAAGAACTCGCCTCTCAATAAGTCCAATTTTACGCATGCTGTATGGCATGTGGCACCGTCTTGTTGAATCCACAAATCATACAAGTCAAGTTCTTGCATTTTAGGTAAAAAAGTGGATATCATCTCACAATAGCGTCATCTTTGAAGAAGTACGGTCCAATGATGACACCAGCCTATAAACTGCACCAAACTATGCCTTTTCTGGATGCATTGATAGCTCTTGCAATGCTTCTGGCTGATCTTTATTCCAAAATCCACAATTCTGCTTTTTTACGTACCCATTGAGCCAAAAATGAGCTTCGTCGTAAAATGGAAGAAGCGCGCCATGAACATTCTCAACCGAGCACGCATTTTGATAAAAAAAATCAATAATTTGCAAGTGTTGTTCGTTATTAAGATGTTTCATGGTTAAATTATAGACCAAAGTGAAGATGTTTGATAGTGAAACGAAACACGAAACGTGCGTGAGCTGTTTAAACCAGTGTTGCCAAAAAGATAATAGCTAAAAAATCACCCTTTAAATTGAATTTACCGTTACGTCTCTGATATTTGATGTACACATGTCACTGAAGTTTATTAAAATATATTGAAAATGCTCCAAAATCAGAAAGAAAATGGGTGTTATACTTTGACAATAAACTCGTCAATCGTTATTTGCATGAATTTGTCAACTCCTGCCATCATATCGTCGTTTTTCGTGTTTTTTTTTCGTTTTAGGCCCATAACTGGTACTACAACCAATCATGACACATTGCCCGTATGTCATGACTGTCATTTAGGATTTGTTAGAGATGTAAATGGCTTTTCACGCTACATGCACAAATCCACACTGGCACACTGACACACACACACACATACACAGTGACACCCACATACACTTGACAATTTTGTTTGATTTATTATTGAGCTTTTATTAAATACGTTTATCAGAGTAATTGTTATTGGCATCTGAGAGAGAGAGAGAGAGAGAGCTAGAGTCGAGGACATTTTAATTCTATCATATGATAGAGGAGGGTAAAGGGGGAAATAGAAAGCCTGTTTGCCTGCCTGCCTGTTGTCTATATGTGTGATTGTCTATGTGTGCTTAATTAAATACAGAATGCATGACTGAATAGTGTATGAATTTGCACTCCATCAGGCTTTGAATCCTTTATTAGTTTTTGTCAATTTTCGCCAATGACTTTTGACAGTGATAATTCATCATCACATCTCTCCGGGGGGAGATTTGAGATTTATGGTATGTTGTTCCCTTGTTTTGGGAAGAAGGAATGTGAAGAGCGTGAATGGTTTTTAATTTTGGATATTTAATTATGTGGTTGTTTTTGATAATGCGATATGGCTGTGTTATGCTGTCCAATGACTCAAATTTAATATTGAAGAGTTTTTGAAATGTTTGTCAACGTTATGATAAAATACCCAAATCAGAAAATGTTGGGGATTATAGGAAAAAACACAAAAAATTAACTAAATGAAATTTACACAAAATAAATTAATGAGGAAAAATTTTCTAAGCCAAGTAAAAATGTGCAAAGTTCGAGTCGGGCGAATGTTGGGAACGAACTAAGTTGTAGGGCAAAACTTTAACCTACGTAACAAATTTCTGCCAAATCAGGCTAACATTTAAGCTATCAGAAGCAGTAGAAGGCTAATCGGAAAATCGGTTCATATGGGAGCTATATCTGATTATCGACCGCTTTGTATTGCACTTAGCACAGTTGTTGGAGGATGTTACATAGGCTAGGTTAGGTTTAAGTGGCAGCCTGCCATCAGACTCACTTAGACGTTTTCGTCCATTGTGATACCACAGGAACAGAAGAAGGAAGATGCCTTCCAGATCGCTTAATAAAGCCCAACAACTTGCGAATGTTCACATCCGCTAAATCAGACCGGTTCCTAAAGAAATGAGAACCTAAATCGGAACTCCTTCTAACTGCTAGTGCGGGACAAACACACAGAAGGTGTTCTATAGTCTCTTCTTTCTCGTTGTCCCTACAAATGCGAATTTGCAAATTTTGCCCATGAACATTCCACTAAGGAACAGGGGCAAACTTCTCACATATCAATGAGTGCAGTCCGATTCAAGTTTAAGCTCAATGATAAGGGGCCTCCTTTTTATAGCCGAATCCGAACGGCGAGCCGCAGTGCGACATCTCTTTATAGAGGAGTTTAACATGGCATAGTACCTCACAAATGTCGCCAGCATTAGAAGGGGAAAACCACCGGTGAAAATTTTTTTCTGATGGTCTCGCTAGGATTCGAACCCAGGCGTTCAGCGTCATAGGCGGACATGCTAACCTCTACGCTACGGTGGCCTCCCTACAGCTTCTACAAAAGTCGTTGCTGGCAACCTTCAGTCTGTCAGCATGTTTTCCGATTAGACCGTGACCTGTCATGCCGGATATAAAACAGTGTATAAAGTTTCAGCCAATTTGGATAACAAATGCGGCTTCCAGAGCCACAAGACGCCAAATCGGGTAATCGGCTATAATGGGAGCTATATCAGGTTATTAACCGATTTAGAACGTATTTGACACGATTGTTGGAAGTCATAAAAGCACAATAAGTGCAAATCGTACCAAAATTGTGGCTTCTATGGGAGCTAGATGAGGCTATGAGATGATTTGAAACATACTTTGCACATTTTAGCTTAATCGGATAATAAGTGTGGCTTCTAGCGGCTAAAGTATTCTAGTCAAAGGACCAACAACCTACGTCACAAAAAAGTATTTGTGCAAAATTTCAAGCGGCTAGCTTTATGCGTTCGATAGCTATCATGATTTCAACAGATGGTGGAGGGGCGGGATCAACTCAGAAAGGCTCAGGAAGGCAAATTTGGCGACCGGTTTATATGGGAGCTTTATCAGGAAATAAATCTATTTGAACTAAATTTGGCGCAGCTGTTGAAACCCATAGCAAAACTTTACATGCAAACTGTCAGTCAACACGGGTGGTAAGCGCGCCATCTACATGCTCAAATCTGAGGATCTGCGCCCTCTAGAGGCTGAAGAAGCCAAGATTCGTGATCAGTTTATATGGCAGCTATATCAGGTTGTGAAATTATTTGGACCATACTTGGCACAGCTATTGGAAGTCCGATTAGACACCTTATTGAGCCAGATCGAATGATAGTTGCGCCTTCTAAAGGCTCAAGAAGTTAAGATACGAAATTGGATAAGAATTGCGCCCACTAGAGGCTCAAGAAGCCAAGATCCGTGATCAGTTTATATGACAGCTATATCAGGTTATGAACCGATTTGAACCATTTTTAGCACAGCTATTTAAAGTCAAAACAAAACACCTCATGCGGAATTTCAGCCAAATCGGATAAGAAGTGCGCCCTCTAGAGGCTCAAGAAGCCAAGATCGGTGATCAGTTTATATGACATCTATATCAGGTTATGAACCGATTTGGACCATTCCTGGCATAGCTGTTGGAAGTCGGAAAAAACATCTCATTCAGCCAGATCAAGGGTCAAGAAGTTAAGATCCAAAATCACATAAGAATTGGCCCTTCTAGGGACTCAAGAAGCCAAGATCTGAAATCGATTTATATGGCAGCTGTATCAGGTCATGAACCGTTTCGTAGCAAAATAGGTTCAGTTATTGGAATCAGAACAGAACAACTCATGCGGAATTTCATCCAAATCGGATAAGAATTGCGCCCTCTAAAGACTTAAGAAGTCAAGGTCCGAGATCGATTTCTATGGCAGTTATATCAAAACACGAACCGATATGGTCCATTTACAATCTCAATCGACCTAAACTAATAGAAAGTATTTGTGCAAAACTTCAAGCGCCCAGCTTTATTCCTTTGAAAGTTAGCGTGCTTTCGACAGAGGGGCTTACCGTTTGTAGTTGAGAACACGGTCGGATCTTTGAGGGTAAAAGACGTTAACCAAAGTTTACTTTCGGGCATTGGGGGATTGATGGTTTTTTCCATCGTGTGTGGGGTCATTCCCGAACCCTTTTGCTTGAGAAACAAGGAGACCGTACGTCAGTCCCCGGGCTGTAGAAATTTAAATGGGATCTTCTTATTTATAAGACCATTCCCGCCTCCTCCTGCTACAGATTGTAGGGATACACTACTGTAAAAGATTTCCCACAACCTCAGGGAGTTACTCGACTACGTGCCCATTGACGTTTCATTGTTTGTAGTCGGGGATAACCGACTATATTCGAACGGAGTCTTGCTAATACTTGGACGCCTCCGCAAATAAAAGACGGGTTTTCTGCTAAGTTCTTGCTATGCTGTCATGGGCCTTCTTTCCCCCAACACTTGTGGGACTAAAATGAATGAAAATAAAGAAACCAACAACAACAATATCGATGATGAAAAAATATTCAATTTAAAATTTAATTGGAAATAAAATCGTTTTCAATTAAAAAATTAATTGATTCAATCATTTTTTAATAGAATAAGAATTTTTTTCAATTACAGTCGTGATTGAAATTTTCGCCATTTTCAATTAAAAAATTGATTGGTTCAATTAAATTTTAATTGAATCTAAAAACTTGTTTAATCAAAATCGTGATTGAAAATTTTATAATGTTCAAATGAATTTATTCAACAATTTTTTTAATCGAAATTTAACAAATTTGCAAAAATATGGTGCATAAGTCTGCCCACACAAAGCACCTCTGAGATACAGAGATAGCGAATAATGGCTCATATATTGGACTCTGTATTCCTGCAGGTTTGAAGGCTGACCTAACCTTGATTGAAAAAGATCTGGAGACCATGGTGATTCCAGGCGCCTTCTCGGGGGAGAACCCTCTGAACCAACATACGACATAGTGCATGGGGTTGCCCCGGTGGACAAAAATGCAAAAGTCGAAATGTCAGCCAAATCGGAAAACAATTGCACCAACTGAAGGCAAAAGATTTTAAATCGGTTAATTTGGGAGCATCAGCTTATAGACCGATTTGAACCATACTTGTAGTAGTGGTTGAAACTCTTAACAGATGCCATCATGCAAAATTTCAGATAAGTCGGGTAATAATTACGACCTCTGGAGGCTTAAGAAGTTAAATCGGGAGATCGGTTTCTATGCGAGCTATTCAGGTTATAGACCGATTTGAACCATACTCTACTTTTTTCTATATTACACTGAAATATACCTAGGCGCAAAATTTTAGAGCTCTAGGTTAACTCTAACTATTTTTGTCCAATGAATACACTATCTGACGTCGGAGGCTTCGGACCAAGCAGGGTGTGCTTAATCTCGAGGCGTCTAGTGAGAATACCCTGCCAAGTAAGCGGAAGCCGAAGGCCAAGAAAGCAAGGGATGCCTACAATCGAGCTTGCTTTTATCTACAGAGATATGTGGGCAAGAGCGAGAGCGACGCTTCTTCATCACGAGGGGAAGTATCAAAGCGTTGAACAGAAGTCGAGCTTGCAGGGCCCACCCCTCTCTGCGAACGATCTTTCAAGTTGAGATTTTCGCAAAATTCAGAGCCTTGGATGTGATTCTGAGTTAGGAGCGGCGGTCCTCTTAGACTTTCATGAAGTCAGGCGGCGCTGAAGGTCCTGGCTGCGAATCGCGTGAGGTCGAGGCTTGTCGGTGACCCACAATGACGCAGAGAAGGGGTAGGATTATGGATGAACACCTCTTCTCTTCACGGAGCTCTCGGCAGTCTCTCCAGCCCCAAATTATTCTGGCTTTCTGCAAGGGCCTGCTATGGCTGATGGGACGGCCTTCTAGTCGGTGAGATGTCTGTGGTCTATTTGCCGGCTTTTAACATCTTTTCATATTTATACCCCACATTACTACTGTGGTACAGGGTTTTATAACTAAGTGCATTTATTTGCAAAATGCAGAAGGAAGAGAGATGGACCCGTTGATAAGTATACCGATCGATTCAGATTACTTACTCACTTACTGATTCGATTTAGTTATGTCTGTCTGTCTGTCTGTCCGTCTGTCCATGTTAATTTGTGTACAAACTACAGGTCGAAATTTTCATCCGATTGTCTTCAAATTTGGCATGAGCTTTTTATTGGGTCTAGAGACGAAGCCTATTGAAATTGGAAAAAATCGGTTCAGATTTGGATATAGCTCCCATATATATGTTCGTCCGATTTGGAATTTTATCATCATTTGTAAATCGATTCTTTGCACGAGGGGTGTTCTCTTATAAGTCTCGATATTTTTAGTGAATTTAATAGAAATCGGTTCAGATTTAGATATAGCTCCCATATATATGTTCGTCCGATTTGGACTAAAATTGCAATAATTTGGTCATTTGTTAAGCGATTCACACGAAAATTGGCACAAAGGATTCCGTTTTGACTCCCGGTATTGCTATTGAATTTAATAGACATCGGTTCAGATTTAGATATAGCTTCCATATATACTTTCCGGACGACATTTTGAATAATACTCAATAATTTAGTAATTTGCAGCATGCAGAGTTCCCTTATTCTAAGCCAAACCTTGGCGGCAATGTTGCGAATCTAGATATCAATAAACTGCACCTTCAACATCGCTTCTAAAGCGACCTACGGTGTAGATCTAAGTGATCCAGTGATTCCAACACATCCAAGTGAGCAAATTAGCATTTGCATTCCTTTATCTTTTTTTAATTTCCTTCTTTTTAAAGTTTGTATTAAAAATATGTAAATAGTTTAAGTAGAATATGTTCCAATTTCCTACCAAAAATGTTTATTCCAAGTAAAAAAAATTTCTTGGTGTGAGTAACTATTCCCTAAACTTTAGAAATTGACACACTACATACTAATTTGTTATGTTATCACTGAACTTGAACGCAAGAATAAAAAAATAAAACAAGGACCAAGGGCATACAATATCATCGGCAAAAAAATAATATATATATATATAAAACAGGACACATGTCCTGTTACGCTCGAAAAAACATAATTAAATGTTTATTAGGAAAAAAGGACACAAGCCAAAAAATCTTTCTTGCTTTTTTGCAAATGGTAAAACGCACAACAACATACCCCCACCCTAAGGGACATTGTGAAGATTGAAAACAATGTTGAGCACAATGACACCCCAGGGGGATGATTTTCCACGATGCTGTCAAACAAAGGCGCACAGACAGACACAGATAGCAGATAGGCAACAAGGGAAAGGGAACTTTTAAAGGAAAGACCCAGGCAGGACATTTGGCCAAGGCAAGCAAGAACAAATTGAAAATTGCCATATAAAAGGATTTCATTAAAGAAAAATTGTTTTGCCTTGCCCTTCGATTGATATCGGCGCGTCGCCATCATTTCATATCATTTGAAAATTAAACATTCAGCGATAAAATTAAATGTGCCAAGACCTCAGGTTCTTCAGCTCTCTTACTCTCTCTCTGCCACCAATTCGTCGAAATCCTTTCGCTGGGGTTTTTTTCATTGTTGTTTTTTTTTTTTGATAAAGGATTTTTAATTGAAAGTTATTCGAGCCACAACAAAGGGCGGGGGGTTTATTAAAATTAAACCGGTTTAACGCTGGCAAGCAGCGGCATTATTTGGTTTGATATCAATTTTCCTTTGAAATACAAAACGCAAAGCAGACTTCCAGGCCTCTGCACCTTACGCCGCCCCATTAAAATCTTTCTACACAAAATTTCAATAAAGTGTGTATTTCCTACCAACAATAATAAGAGATGGGAAGAGTTGGGATTTTCGATTTTCATACAAATTCAAATTCGACGCCATTAAATTTGATAATTTATTTATTTTTATTTATAAACACTTTTTTAAGCGGTTTTTGAAATTTTGTGTTTTTTTTTTTGTTTAACTTGGTTGTTGTGCAGGCCTCTGTTATTATTTATTCATATATTCTTATTATTATTCGTTGGCTGTTTTGTTTTGGCTCTTGTTTTTTTTTCTCACACACAGTTCACTTCAAAAAAAAAAGGGGGGAAAAAACGAACATTTGAAATTTTTGAAATTCCTTTGTTGTAACGCATTGCATTATCCATGGGCCAAAGGGGGGGAGGAGGAGGAGCCGCAGCCGCAACTAGCCATTGTGGATGTCTATGAACATCCAAACACCCCATCCCTTTCAAAGCGAGTTATTCTCTTCTTCTGGCATTCTGAATGTGGTGGCCCCTTTTTTTGATCAGGTATTCCACGCATTGCTCCACTCTGCGATATTTGATTTGGTTGTGGTGCTGGCTCACCTGTTTTTAAAAATTCCATAAACGTTTACAAATCAATCCAACATCGTAAACTAACTTTGTTAACTGTTTCTGTGCTGACTTTGACTTGATTTGACTTGACATTCGCTCAAATGCTCAAAGTTGTTGGTTAGAAGAAAAACACGATTTTCCATTTAAACGTGATCATGACAAAGTGGCAAGACAGTTCGTAAAAGGTAGTATGGGACTATTAAATGCAAGTTGGTTATGTAAACAAAAAAAGGCTATTTAGCCCATTTTTCCTTAAGGTAAGGTGTTACATTCAATTTGAGATAATTAAGATAAAAGAAAATTGCCAAAGAAAGTTCCCAAACCTATTGGAAATGAACTTTCAAGTTATTTTGGAATCTTGGTAAGAAATGCCATAACATCCCTCTTGGCTAAATCCCTGACCACTTATTTAGGCTTAAGTGGCTTTGGTGTATGTCCAATGGACAATTGTTATGCTCTACTGCCTGCATCTCAAATTGCCCCCTGAAAGTATGCTATACATACTGAACTAACTATGCACTTTTTGATTATTCAAAAAAAAAAAAGTTCAAACCAAAAAAAGCCAAATTTGCCCATTAGCATTACATTACGGAACAGGAGCAAACTTCTCACATATCAATGAGAGTAGTACGATTCAAGTTTAACCTCAATGATAAGGGGCCACCTTTCTATACACCTCTTTTGAGGAGAATTTTCATATGCCATAAAACCACACAAATGCCGCCAGCATTAGGAGGGGAAACCACCGCTGAAAATTCTATGATGGTCTCCCCAGGATTTGAACCCATTCGCTCAGCGTCGTAGGCGGACATGCTAACCTTTGCACTACGGTGGCCTCCAACCACCAAACCAGTGTTGCCAAAAAGATAATAACTAAAAAATTACCCTTTATAATCTGAAGATCGAGGCGCTTGGAACGCTATTCTACGTTCGGCTAGTGGAAGAAATATTCTGTCATAGCCAATTAATCGTCTCGACATTCTGAGTCTATCTAGCCATGTTCGTCCGTTCGTCTGTCGATATAACGATAGTGGTCGAACGTAGAGCTAGCTGCTTGAAATTTTGCATAGATACTTCTTATAGATGTAGGTTGTTGGAGATTGCAAATGGGCCATATCAGTTCAGATTTGGATATAGCTCCCATAAAATCCGATCACCGGATTTGACTTCTTGAGCCCTTAGAAGCCTCAATTTTCATCCGATTTGGATGAAATTTGGATAGAAGATTTGTGTTATAACTTTCAACATCCATGCCAAGTATGATCCGAATCGATTTATAAGCAGATATAGCCCCCATTTCTTGAGCCCTAAGAAGCCTCAATTTTAATCCGATTTTCCTGAAATTTGGAAAAAGAACTTGAGTTATGACTTCTAACATCCAGGATAAGTATGATCCGAATCGGTCTATAAACAGATAGACCGATTTCTTAAGGTGAGGTGTTATAATTTGTGATAATTTAGATAAACAAAATTTGCCAAAGAAAGCTCCCAAACCTATTGGAAATGAGCTTTCAAGTTATTTTGGAATCATGGTAAGAAATGCCATAACATCCCTCTTGGCTAAATCCCTGATCATTTTTTTAGGCTTAATGGGCTTAGGTTTATATCCAATGGGCTCCATGCCATGCTCCACTGCCTGCATCTCAAATTGCCCCCTGAAAGTATGCTATACATACTGAACTAACTATGCACTTTTTGATTATTCAAAAAAAAAAGTTCAAATGAAAACAATGCAACATAATTTATTATTTAAGGCTTCTTAATAATAATACGAGTATTCCACAATTTCAAATACTTTTTCTTCCAAGCTACAAAAAATATTTTTGCCTAAGAATTCAAATTTGTTATTCATAAAATTTTTGTTAAACATAACAAAAAAAAAAACAATTTTGCATAGAAATAATCTAAAGCACACACAGGAAAAAAAACTGTATGGCGCCAAAATGGAGGAAAATACTATACAAAATAATAATGCTGACCATAGCCCTGAGAGTTCAGTCAGCTTGTCTGTCGGTTTTTGTTGTGCCCACATAAATGGATAGACCAGACCAGAGGGACGAACCATAAGGCTCACAGTTATTCGTCTGCAGCATACAAAGTAAGTACGCCAAAGAATGAAGTAATGGAGCTTAAGCAGCATAATACTCAAGAACATGGAACTGAGGAGCTGCCACAGCAGCAACAACAACAATTACAACAACAACAACATTTTGCAATATTTCTTAAAGTGCGTAGAACAACGGCAATGCTGCCAACACCACAACCACCTCCAACATCAACATATCGGAGCAACAGCAAAACAAAAAAAAGAACGAAAATCCAGAAATAATTTATTCATTAGACCAACTTATTGCTGTTCTATGCTATTGGGTGTTATTTTGAAGGAAAATGAAAGAAAAAAAACTTTTCCTACTCATAGATAAAATATAAAAATACCATGTTGCATTTCCACAGTGGGGGAGGTAGCAATTGAAAAATATTCCAAATCCAAATTTTGCCCATGAACATTCCACCAAGGAACAGGGGCAAACTTCTCACATATAAATGAGTGCAGTTCGATTCAAGTATAAGCTCAATGATAAGGGGCCTCCTTTTTATTGACGAGTCCGAATGGCGTGCCACAGTGCGACACCTCTTTGGAAAGATGTTTTACATGGCACAGTACCTCACAAATGTTGCCAGCATTAGGAGGGGAAAACCATCGCGGAAATTTTTCTGATGGTTTCGGCAGGATTCGAACCCAGGCGTTCAGCGTCATAGGTGGCCTCCTTGAAAAATATAGAGTAACAATAACCCACTCCAACATCTTTACTTGGGTACCACAACCTCCCCCAAAGAACCCATGGTACCAGGAGTACCAAAAAGCTACTGAAGCCAAGAATGCGGTATACAGGGCAAACTTACAGTCTGTAGCAAAGCGCCAAATGAAGGAGAAATACCGAGAAAAAATACGTTTCTTCCGCAGGAAAAAAAGGAAATGGAAAGACGTGAGTGTGAGCGAATCGAGATGTTCAGAAGCCAGAATGAAGTCCGAAAATTCTACTAAAAAATTAAACATCAACCTGATGGCCTTGGTACGGCCACATCCTCATGCAGAAACATAGAAGGAAATTTGGTAACTGATGCAGATAGTGGGAAGGACACTTATCCCAGCTGCTGGTATCCGATGATGGCTACCATGACAATACCATAGAACCAATCCCTGATGTTGGTATAGAATGTGCACCACCTAGTCACAACGAGGTCCACGTAGCAGTAACACGACAGGAGGAGCCGATGGGTTGCCGGCTGAACCGTTTAAAACCGGAGGCGACATGTTGATAAGGCGTATACATCAGCTCGCCTGTGTAATTTAGCTAGAAGAACGCATACCCGATGATTGGAACCTTAAGGTGAACGAAATAGTTGAGCCTCATCTTGCGAAAGCAGATGAGGCAGCCTCCTTTTTATATCCGAGTCCGAACGGCGTGGCGCAGTGCGACACCTCTTCGGGGAGACGTTTTTACATGGCTGCCATACCATTTTTTCAAATGGCATACTTCCTCAACAATGTCGCCAGCATTAGAAGGGGATAACCACCGCAAAAAAAAACTAACTCGCTGGGGATGTCCCCTATATACGCAGTGCATTGCGTTGGAGAGGATAGTTAAGGATAGAAGGGGGGAAATAGGGAGTAGTGTTTATTGATATTTGCTTTGAATTTCTTGATGTCCAAGGTAGCGGGAAAGACATCTGCCGGAAGTCAATTCCACATACGAACCGTCCTTACGAAAAAAGAATTCTCTCGGTAGTGCATGGTCCGATCAGCAGACCAATCAATTACAAACCGGTGCGCGCTTCTAGAAAATCTTGTATTTCTGATAAACAACCTCAAGCCAGGAATCAGAAGGCTGATTTCCGAATAACACACACCGTGGGCGAATCGATAGAACAGCGCCACACAACCCACATTTCGACGATGTTCAAGGGAAACAATAGAGTTGGATACCCTACCACCTACAAACAACACCAACGCCTGCCACTGGACACGGTCAAGCAGCTCCAAAGATGATTTTGGAGCTCCGGCCCATATAGGTGAGTTATATTCCATCTTCGGCCTGATGTACGTAGTGCAAATATTAAGAAGATCAGACGGAGTGAAATATTTCTTACACCGCTTAAGAAACCCCAAGCATTTGAATGCTTCTTTCGACACTTCGTTTTGACCAACGGACATCACATTGAATCATCATGCCCAGAACATCAAGAGTCTCTGACTGCTTGATATCCACACCGTCGATAGATATTGACGACTGTAAAGTGTCAGTGAATCGTTTGTGGGACAACAAACAGCACTGCGTTTTTTGCGGAAGCGATTTTTGCGGAACCCATATTGTCGGTCGGAGGCCGCCGTAGCGCAGAGGTTAGCTTGTCTGCCTATGACGCTGAACGCCTGAATTCGAATCTTGGCGAGACCATCAGAAAAAATGTTCAGTGGTGGTTGTCCGCTCCTAATGCTGGCAACATTTGTGAGGTACCATGCCATGTAAAACTTCTCTCCACAGAGGTGTCGCACGCCGTTCGGACTCGGCTATAAAATAGAGGCCCCTTATCATTGAGCTTAAACTTGAATCGGACTGCATTTAGTGGAGTGTTCATGGGCAAAATTTACATTTCCATATTGTCGGTCGCTAAGAAGGCAATTGGACGCTAAGATGGTAATTGAACATGCTCTTCATAACCTTGGAAAGCGCGGAGCATAACGCTATGGGTTGGTAATTCGCAGGGTCGATTGCCTCGACAGTCTTAAGGATAGGCTGCACGTTCGCAATCTTCCAAGGCGCCGAAAAAACGCCCGCACGGTAAATAGACAAGTGAAGATATGCCATCCTTTTGAATTCACGTGTTCGAAAATATATCTGAGGCATGGAACTAGATACGTCTTCAATAACGGGGAGGGGTTGAATTTCCCGCAAACATATCACAGGTTAGCTTGTTCAACCGGGTCAGTGAATACCTGGTCGTCTTTAATGAAAGTCAGGATGGCCGATGAGTTGCCCTTCACTCTTTTCACAAACGACCAAAAACTTTTACTTCCCCTTGGAGAAGCAAGAACTTTGGCACGAAGGCGCTGTTCTTGAAGAAACTCTTCGCGTTTAAGTTCTCTGGTCCACAAAGTTCTTGTCTGTTTGCGCAGCAATTCATTGCTGACATTTTTATTTGAACGTCATTATCTGAAAGCCCCCTCTTTTGATCTGAGGGCATTCCTGCACGCCAGATTTTGTCCTTTGATTTAACAGAAATTATTTTGGTTGGAATAAATAACTCCATTCTAATTAAGATTACTTTCTCTAACATTTCAGCTGCCGCATCTGCGTCACAATCAGCTTCCAATTGAATTTGCGTAAGAAACCATTGAGCTCAGTCTCACGTGCTTTTTCGTCCATAAAAATTGTCCGCTTTGGGGCTGTAGATAAAGCGGCACGAAGGGTAGAATACGAAAAATATGGATGTTGAAATAATGCCATGATCTGAGTTTCCAGGAGGTGCAACTACATTAACTTTGTACTTTTCAGGATGCGAAATTAAGAAAAAATCTAGAATATTCATCTGTTGCCCCTCGAAACACGGAATGTGTGCCGATTCATTCACTAGTTGCGTCAATTCATTTATCTGAAGTTCTCGCCAGGATTTGAACCCAGGCGTTCAGCACCATAGGTGGAAACCTTTAACCTCTACACTACGGTGGTACGTGAGTCAATATATGCCGCAGAAATGTTCGCCATTAAATTTTACTAAACTTTAAGCTGCTATTAGAACCTAACTATCCCTTATGTAGCTGGTTGTTGTCTTAGCTTGTACTAAAAGTTTCATTTTAAGCTACTTCCCCTAAGAGACGAGGGTAATTTCTACTTTTGATACTAATTTATTTACTCTGATAATTCTTTATAGGTTTTATGCACTATTTGTTCAAATTTCGTAGAAACTTGACCTATAAAAAGTTAATGAAAACATTGATGGTTCATGTCTAAGCTATATCAATAAATCAAACTTTTCAATTTTGGCATTTTATTTGTATTTCTTTCTCTGTTCGCTGCTAAATTCTTGCTAAATCTTCCACTGTAGGAATGCATGCATGATAGTGTATTGTGGTGGCAACGTTTCGAGTGTGTATTTTCTGTGAAAACAATGTGGGGGATTATTTTTCCCCCGTGCCTTGTTGTAGCATATGAGACCACGGTGTTGAGAATACTGCGTTGTGCTAAGTACTTTATTGTTTTTCTATTGTGGTTGTTGTTATTTTTTTTTTTTTTGGTCTTTTCAATAATTCTACACAATGTTGCCGTTGCTGGTACTTGCCGTTGTTCCTCAAAGCAATACATCATTGTCACACATTTGCTGACACTGGTTACGGTCCGACGATCAGCCATAATTCAACCCAAACACCATGCTATTCTTTTGATTTTGTGAGTGAAAATATGGTAGAATGACTAAATTCAGGCAAAGGAAGAGTTTTGTACGCACTATGCATTATATTAGCGATATAGAAAGGAAAAAAAAAACAAAAATTACATTGTAGAAAGAAATACAAGGGGGGATGGATTAACATGATACAGAGGTTAGCATGTTCAGCGTATAATGCTAAAGGAATGGGTTTGAATCCTGGCAGTGACATCAAAAACATTGTTTAGTGGTGATTCCTAACGCTGGAGGCTTGTGTGAGGATTTTAGTCTCCGTAAACATTTCTAAAAAGACAAGTTGCTCTACGACATGCCTTTCAGACTCCCTAAACCATAAAACCCTTTGAAAAACACAAAAATTTGTCGAATTTAATGTAATTTTTTAAATTATCAAAGGGAGGGAGGGTTAAAATAGTTCTGGGGTGCTTAACCCGACCCCAGACCCCTTTCGACCCTTTTTGTTTGGAGGTCACAGGAAAAGTCATTGTACGATTCAGCAAAATCGCCTAAGAATTGCGCCCTGCAGAGGAACCCGGTGTAAATGGGAGCTATATCAAAACATGG